>NC_140951.1:54417904-54582904 GCF_014529385.1 Adiantum capillus-veneris | reverse complement strand
CACCTAAATGAATTTAATACCAACATAAGTCAACTTCGATCGGTGAAAATAAAATTTGATGACGAAGTGCAAGCTCTCCTTATACTATCATCTCTACCGAATAGTTGGGATAGCCTTGTCATAGCTGTTGAGGCGGTCCAGGGTGGGCAACAAGAGAGGCGACCTTTAAACACCCCTCAAGGCTCCCGTGCTGCTCAATTGAGGCTGGGGCAACCACAAGCACAACACAACAACAAACCCACAGCCAAACCCAAACAAGATAGGGGCACCACCTAGTTATGGTATGCGCACTAGGACACAAAAGAGATTTTGGCACAACCAAGAAGATGCACCACACAACACACACAAGCAACCTCACACCAACACACACATGAAATGGACCAGAGAGAGCTAGAGCAAAGGGAAGAGAGAGAGGAAAGGATCTTGCTTAATACCTTATTTGTGACTTGCAAATGGAGATGGTTCGTTATGATGCTATCGTAGAACTTGTACAAAACTCACTCAATGCTTAATGCTTGCTAAACATTGCCAAAACACACACACACTGTCTTAGGGTGTGGGAGACCTCTCCCCACAATACCCTCTTACAATGGACACAAAACTAGCAATGGAAAACACACTAAAACACTTTCTAAAATCAAGATCAACCGATAAAAAACTCAAAATACACAAGTCACCTTGAATTCACCAAACCGTATTGCACAAATGGAAGGACGAAGATTTGAACGTCGAATCACGCCTTTGATGCACCAAACCTCAATTTATTGATGATGAAGGAGCATATAAAATAGTGGTTTTGAGATTTGTGGAACTCACGCTCTCTCACTTGCAATGTGTAGCTTGAAAGATTCTCTCACACCAAGAGTGAAGCTCACAAGTGGTTGCTACACCTAAGTCTCTCCTCATGCATAGAGTGTTGGGGTGCTATGTGAGATATTGGAGATTTTTTTACAAGAGGGAGAGGGGCCTATTTATAGGTTGGAGACCCCTCATTAAGATTACTAGAAATCCTAATTTACAAGCTAACAAATCAGGATTATGATTTTTTGAATATCAAAACATTGCGGTATCGTGCTGTGACACGTACATAGTGGGAACGCATGCTACAAGATCTATCTTGTATTTTTTTATATACATAATTATATTTCCTATAGTGTAAATATGCATATTTAAGTATAATAATAAGCCTTCTATCTCATCCTATTATTTTTCTCAAGGGTAACATATCCTTACTTTACCATCAGAAAATACTATGGGAAAAGCATCAATAGCTCCGCCTCTTTAACTTGGGGCAAAAAGCATTGATTCTTTATTTCTACTATTTCATTATCATCTCACACCCTAGATAGATCCTATATCTAGGATAAACTCCAATATATATATATTCTATGTATTTTTTATACTTTTCTTATATTTCTTTTTAAATAGCTACTAGGAGAGAATCAAATCCTAGTGGGACACTAGGTGGCATGATTTCAAAGATACACTTATTTTAATGCATTATTGTAAGCATGATTTCAAAGATACACTTATTTTAATGCATCATTGCAAGCATTATTGCAATGTCATGCTTTCATATGGCATGAGGTGTCCTTTGGAATTAAATGAAAGTCTAGGCTAAGGAGACCACATGAAGACTTTTGCTGCCATAAATGGACCCTATTTTGATGAATTTTTACACAAGGTTCCAATCCAAATTGGAAAACGATTTAAAATGAAAATCGTAGCTAGTGATCTGAAGTTTTTGCCCATATTTTTACTTTTTTATTTGGAGCCACCGTTGAGGAGATATGATCAAAATACTGGACCCCAGTCTGCCCACATCATGCAGGGGCAGCTCATTTCCAACTTTTCCAATTCCTGTTCACACTGGCTCCTCTCTTCTTGTGTAAACCCTTGGGGGTTCCCTTCACCTATAAAAGGGGACCTCTTCTTCCTTGGAAAGAAGTCAAGCATTCAAGCCATTGATGAGAGGAATTCTTGAGGGAGTGAGTAGTAATGCCTAATTGTACTTAGCCATTAACATAAGCCCAAGCCTACACTTTCTTCTAGAGGGAGACTAGCCATTCTTGCAGCAAGCTAACCTTGGAAGATCAACTCTAATCAAAGAAGTTCTTGCACTTGGTGTATCAATCAAAGTGGAATTATCCACTCTTCTTCTCTCTCCCATAAATAATGGTGCCGAAGGGTTTCAAGTAAGATGTGTTCTACATTGATGTTTTCTTGATTTCTTGTTGTTTTCATTTTCATCTCTAATCCAACATATATATATATATATATATATATATGTATCTAATCTCATCTCCTTAACCAAACCTATCTCTCTCATTCTTAGTAATTCGTCCTCTCTAGGTTCTCTTGCTACAGGTACATCTCTCCCCGCAGTATCCTTATTGCCTACGGGCAAGAATAGGGGTTGGGAGGGAAACTTCTCATCTCTTCACTTCTCTCATATCTACATTTCTCACATACTATCCTAGATGAATAACCCACATGATGATCATTTCTATCGCTTTCACTCTGTACGATCTATTAGAATTAACGTATGGATTAGCCGTAAAATACACTTTCAACAACGTATAGTGTTTCTTTTCGGCCCTGAAAGGCTCAATGAAATACTTTTATCACCGGATCCCATCATACTACCTCTCATAGACTATAATTTTTCTTTTGATGTAAGCGTAGTTATCTTGCTATGAACCAAGAGGATTTGTACACACAATTAATCCCAATCACTATACAAAATATATATATTATGGTAAGCACAAAACTACAATTCCAAAGAACAATTCGTAGCCTATTTGGTCAGCCAAGATTGAATGCCATTAACTCATCCATTAACCCTTTCATATTACCCATGATACGATATAACCATAGCCTTGATGTTTTCATCTTCGTATTGTTTTGACATTCTCTTTTGCGTTCTTTCTTTGTGTGTGTGAGTGCAAGAGAGAAAGAGTGAGTCTTCTTTGATTGCACTTCTTTCCAAACCCTATTCTTCATGGCATCTATGGTTTAACTCCTTCATATAGTTTTTGTTGAGTTCTCTCACAAACTCTCACAGCCATAAGCCCGGTGCTTTCCTGGCAAGACCGCAAATTTCTCGACATATTTTTGGTGAACCCGACGTGAAATTGCCAGGGTGAGATTTTGTGGATAACCATGGGTGATCATGTTGAGCAACAGGGTATGCATTTTGACCCAGCAACAATGCAAATGTTTCAAGCATTTGCAATGTTCATGCAACAACAACATGCCATTGAAAGAAGGGAGATTTTAGCAACGAAGGCCATACAAGCAGTCATCAATAGAATGGATCAGTTCAATGGCAAAGATGTAACCATGTACTTACGCGAGTATGTGAAGGAGATGGAGCTGCATCGCGTGTCAGAAGGTTAGATGATTCATTGATTTGAGCTAGTTGTTGCTCCAAAAATTAGGGAGCATGTTAGGGCAATTAAAGATGGGCATGGGAAAAATTGGGAAGAACTCAAAGTAGCTTTAAAGGAGGAATATTTCATGGAGGACTCGGAGAGAGTGACCAAAAGGACATTCTTAGAATGGGTAGTCAAGACAAAGCAAGGACTATCAATAACAGAGCTACTTAAGGAATTTGAGTGGCGCTATGCACAACTCACTAGGACAGAAAGGGCCACACTAGATGCAGAGAAGACAGATCTTTTCTTACAAGCTGCAGGTAAAGAGTTTCAAGAAAATTTGGAGCTTCTTCTTGAAGATAAAGATGCTGAGCAAGGACTAAAGACCGACTGGAATGAGGTTGAAGGTGCTGTCTCACTGCTTGCCAAACGACAAAGAAGAAGGGACAAGATGGTAGTAAACACTACAAGTCCTTCCACCTCAACTTCTGACAAAATGGTAAAGCCTACTTTTAGCGCTCCTAAGTTTGATGAGTCCATGCTAGATGAGATTGTGAAGGGAATGTGTGACTTGAAGGTGAAGTTTGCAAAGCTTGAAGAAAAAGGCCAATCATCAGGGCCACTTCCTAGGCAAAGACAACAGCCCAAAGAAGGGTTTGTTAATAGATGTATTTGGTGTGATAGTACAGAACATGTAAGAAGGGATTGTGATGATTTTAGATGCTTTGTCAAAAGATGTTGTCTTTTTAAGGATGGTAAAATCCACTTAAGAGAGACAGGTCTACCCTTGAGAACTAACTTTGGGAAGGGGGGAATGCAAACCTTAGTTGAAGATATGGCAACCAAGTATGCCACCTCTTCAGTTGAGGCAGCTACTTATGGAGTAAAAATTGAACATTTTTGTGATGAAGAGGTGAGTGACCATCATGGTCAAATTTGGCCAAATGTCATGCAATTAGCTAAAAAGGGAAAGCTTACAAAAGAGATTCTACATGAAGCAGGTGATTGCATACGTCTAGAAACAAGATGGAATGATCCAGTGGACTCATTGTCAGTGCATGCCTACATTACAAAATGCCAACAAAATGAGGCAATTGTAGAAGAGAAGCGCAGACGTGAGAATGCTAATGAAGGACCATCAAAAAGAGCTTCTAGAAGTGGGGGAAGAAGCGACTCAATGCCTTCTCAAACACCCTCAACACAAGGAGCATCTCCACCTGAAGTACTCATGGAGGAGTCTACAACAGGAAAGAAGAAAGAGCCAACGAAAGGTAAGACAAAAGGCCCAACTTATAAACTACAATCTGATATTGAGGTTGCTACAGATTTAAAGAAAGTCTTGGAGGAAAGGATCTTGAATAGCAAGATTGAGTTTACTCTGGGAGAAGTTCTTGGCATTGCAAAGCGTGAATTCCATGAGGAGATCATTGACATCATCAAGAGGAAGAGGCAAACCCTTGCTGAAGTTTCTCGTCCACAGGTTGAAGGGGAAACCTCGAAGACACAAGGGATGCAACTGCAAAATAAGGAGAATGATGGAGCTATGGTAGGATGCTACCAATCTAGTGGGAGAGTGAAGCAAGTGTATTTCTCAAATGATGATGAAGAAGTTGAAGATATTCCTAGGAGTTACTATTCACGAAGTCATTGGGCAAGGGCTACTACAGAAACTTTGGCCAAGGTAGGTGATCTTGAAGAGCCATTTGTTGCCTTGATTGACCATGGTTCAGAAATAAATATAATGTCAAAGAGTCTCTACAACAAGTGCAAATGGCCAATGGACACAGATCATGGTTGGATGGTAAAAGTGGCAAACAATTCATCCGGTGAATTGTATGCAGCATGTCCAGGTGTGAAGGTAACAATAGGTGATGTAAAGATTGACCAAAACTTCTTTGTACAGGATACATCTTCATATCATCTCATCCTTGGACAACCCTACATTGTGGGAGTTTGAATGGAAACAAAGGTTATGGACGATGGTTCAGCATATGCTAGAATACGTAGCAAAGATGGTAAACGAGTTGTCCAATTTCTCACAGTCTGTGTAAACCATGAAAGAAATCGTGACAACCTCAGAGAACATCCTCTACCAAAGGTAAGCAAAGAGTTTCATGATCATAGAGAAATGATGGGTTTTGGCCAAGTACCATTGTAAAGCGGGATTGCAGTGGTACAGAAAGAAAAAGGGTCTCGCCTGATCCAAAAATAGGTGAAACTTTCTCGATGAGCTCCTTGGTAACAAGGAATAGATCAGTATGTTTTACAAAACTTGAAGATTTGAAGAGATATGAGAGGCATTATGTGCATAATGTACAAATAGGCATGAAAAAGAGTGGGTTGCTAAAACCTACTGAAAATATTTTGGGTTTGTGTGAACAAGTTTCTTTTGTAGATACTATGGGTGAGCTTGATGCTATAATGAGGTCTAGTTTGCATCTTGAAAATGAAGTTGTGGAAGTTTTCTCTATGGAAATGTATCAAGTAATAGAAGCCTTTAAAGAAAGCCAAACAGTTGGCCCAGAAGTCCATGTTGAAACTAAATACAAGAGTGTAGCAAAGAAGGTGAAACCAATAGCTTCACCCTTACCACCCAACAACAGGGAAAAGATTGAACAGGCTTCTTTACAACCAAGTTTGCGGAATCCTAAAAAGATCGGGCATACCTTCACAAAGGAGTCTTTTCAAGAGTTGCAGATTGGTTGCGAGGAGTTTCTAACACAGGAGGAGACAAAGTGCTTCAAAGAAATGCTTTCAAAGCATGGTAAGGCTTTTGCATTTGAGCCACATGAGATAGGATGTGTTGATCCTTATATTGTAGATCCTATGGTAATTTTCACAATACCTCATGTGCCTTGGAATCTTCGGCCTATTCTGGTTCCAAAGGCTCATTTGCCAAAGTTAGTAGAGCTACTGAATGAGAAAATCAAAATGGGAATCTTGGAGCCTTCTTGTGCTCCATACTCAAACAGGTGGTTCACAGTTCCAAAGAAGAATGGTTGTCTACGCTTCATCCAAGATATGCAACCAGTGAACAAGGTGACAATTAGAAATGTAGGAACAGCTCCAATTGTGGATGAATTTGCAGAGGCGTTTGCAGGGAGGGCAATCTACTCAATGGGGTTCTCTACTCAGGGTATGATCAATTTCAGCTTGCAATCGAAAGCAGAGACTTGACAACCATGAGGACACCTTTGGGTTTGGTAAGGATGTGTACCTTGCCAGAGGGAGCAACCAACTCGGTTGCACATATGATGAATGGGATGAATAATGTCTTACGTGACTTTATTCCTCAAATCACAATGCCTTTCATTGATGATTTGCCTACCAAAGGATGTGAAGAAAGTGACAACGATGAAGCTTTGGATATCAAGGGATGTCGCAGGTTTGTGGTAAATCACATAAATGATTGTGATAAAATTTTGTCTAAGTTGGAAGAAGTGAATCTTACATTGTCAGGGAAAAAGTCTATGTTTGGTGTCAAAGAAGTGCTCATTGTGGGGCACATGTGCGGGCCATATGGTAGGAAACCTTGTCCATCAAAGGTAGATGCCATCCAAAGAATGAAAGAAACATGCACTAGCATCACTGAGGTTAGAAGGTTTCTGGGAGCATGTGTCTTCTATGTTATTTGGATTCCACATTATGCACATGTAGCTGATCCTCTTTATCAGCTGCTTAGAAAGAATCAAAAGTTTAAATGGATAGAAGCACATGTAAAATCCATGAAAAAGCTAAAGGAGTTACTCCAGTCAGCAACTACTTTGAGAAAGGTAGACTATGAGTGTCAAAGGCCAGTGATTGTGACAGTAGATACCAGTCCTACAGGGATTGGATGGGCAATAGGGCAAGATGACAAAGAAGGACACAGGTATGTGGTAAGATTTGGAGCAAAGGTACTAAGTGCTCGCCAAAGAAACTATCCACAGATAAAGAGAGAGTTATGGGGTATGGTTACAGCCTTGAAAAGTGGGAAAGAGTACCTAATTGGTGCATGTGTGGTTGTAGAAACAGATTGTCTACCACTTCTTGGGATGATTACAAGCTGCTCAACACCAGACATTGCTATGTTGCGGTGGATTGCCTACATTAAGTCCTTAAATCCCGAGTTTAAGCACATTGCAGGTAAAGACAATACAGTGGCAGATATGCTATCAAGGGCAAGGTATGAAGATGAGTCACAAATGATTGATGAGGGAGATGATGTAGGCACAAAATTCTATTCTATCTCTCATGTCAAAGGTAACAATGTCTGCATGACTAATTCACTTGAATTGTTCTTGAAAGATCTTTATGAAGGTGATTGGCTTTCTATTGGAAGGTACTTGAGTACTCTAACAAAACAGGATGATTGGTCTGAACAAGAATTCAAGAGGATACGCAGGAAAGCATATGGGTACTTTTTAAGGGATGGTTACTTGTGGAAGCATCCTAAACAAAAGGGTGCTACACCACAACGGGTTATATGTAAAAAAGAGACTCAAGTAAAGCTCATGCAAGAGTTTCATGAGAGTCTATGGGCTGGACACAGGGGTGTGTGGGCAACCTTCTCCAAGTTGAAAGAAAAATACTGGTGGAAGGGTATGTATAAAGATGTATCTCAGTTTGTAGAGTCATGTGTAACTTGTCAAATGTATTCAAATGTTCGACATCGTGATGGATTGCACCCTACATATCCACTAGCCATGCACTATAAATGGGTTGTGGATCTAGTCACGATGCCTTTAGGACTCTGGCAGATGAGATACTTGGTTCTTGCACGAGAGGACCTAACTAACCAGGTTGAAGGAAGAGCATTAAGAGCTAAGACCACAGAAGCTGTGTGCAAATTCCTTCTTGATGAGCTGATTTGCCGTTATGGTTGTGTGGGAAAAATCACTGCAGATCGAGGTGAACTGGATGCCGAAGAAGCAAGGGAGTTCTTTTCTAGATTAGGGATCAAGCTTTCTCTTACTACAACTTACAACCCTGAAGGCAATGGAAAGAGTGAAAGAGAGCATCCTCCTATCATCAAAGCTTTGGCCAAGGCTTGCGAAGGAAGAGTTGGTGAGTGGCCAAAATTGTTACCATATGCTTTATGGGCTGATCGTACAACACATAGCTCAGTAACTGGCTACATGCCTGCGGAGCTAATGCATGGTCAAAAGCTAGTGATGCCGATTGAGGATACAATTCCCACATGGAATGTACTACCTTGGCAAGAGGGGCTTAGTAGGAAAGATCTCCTTGCACTGCGTATAAGGTAGCTAGAGAGAAGACCTGGAGACATTGAAGCTGCAAAAGAATGACTCAAAAATGCAAGGTTGAAAAACAAGGACTATTTTGATAAGCGACATCGACTCAGTAGAAAAGCAATTGACAAAGGTGACTGGGTTTTAGTGTATGATAGTAGCCTTGATAACCAGCACACAGTCATGCGTAAGTTCTCAAAAAGATGGTTTGGACCGTATGTTGTAAAGCATGTGCATGAAAATGATACTTACAGCTTGTCTGAACTAGATGGTACAGAAGTCAAGATTCCCATTGTAGGAAAAAGGATTAAAATGTTTAAGAGAAGAGGAGACAATGATCTAGAAGATATGGATGAGGAAGAAGAGAAAAACACAGGTGAAGATCAAAGTGAACATGAAGCTCTGGAATCATCCAGTGAAGAAGAAGACAAGGAAGATGTACAAGAGGTCTAATCTTACAAAGAGACAATGTGGCACATACCGGAGGATGTGCAAGTTTAGAGGGAGTGGATGTCGTGCTGTGACACGTACATAGTGGGAACGCATGCTACAAGATCTATCTTGTATTTTTTTAGATACATAATTATATTTCCTATAGTGTACATATGCATATTTAAGTATAATAATAGGCCTTCTATCTCATCCTATTATTTTTCTCAAGGGTAACATATCCTTACTTTACCATCACAAAATACTATGGGAAAAGCATCAATAGCTCCGCCTCTTTAACTTGGGGCAAAAAGCATTGATTCTTTATTTCTACTATTTCATTATCATCTCACACCCTAGCTAGATCCTATATCTAGGGTAAACTCCAATATATATATATTCTATGTATTTTTTATACTTTTCTTATATTTCTTTTTAAATAGCTACTAGGAGAGAATCAAATCCTAGTGGGACACTAGGTGGCATGATTTCAAAGATACACTTATCTTAATGCATTATTGCAAGCATGATTACAAAACTGTCAAGGAGCAATGTCATGCTTTCATATGGCATGAGGTGTCCTTTGGAATTAAATGAAAGTCTAGGCTAAGGAGACCACATGAAGACTTTTGCTGCCATAAATGGACCCTATTTTGATGAATTTTTACACAAGGTTCCAATCCAAATTGGAAAACGATTTAAAATGAAAATCGTAGCTAGTGATCTGAAGTTTTTGCCCATATTTTTACTTTTTTATTTGGAGCCACCGTTGAGGAGATATGATCAAAATACTGGACCCCAGTCTGCCCACATCATGCAGGGGCAGCTCATTTCCAACTTTTCCAATTCCTGTTCACACTGGCTCCTCTCTTCTTGTGTAAACCCTTGGGGATTCCCTTCACCTATAAAAGGGGACCTCTTCTTCCTTGGAAAGAAGTCAAGCATTCAAGCCATTGATGAGAGGAATTCTTGAGGGAGTGAGTAGTAATGCCTAATTGTACTTAGCCATTAACATAAGCCCAAGCCTACACTTTCTCCTAGAGGGAGACTAGCCATTCTTGCAACAAGCTAACCTTGGAAGATCAACTCTAATCAAAGAAGTTCTTGCACTTGGTGTATCAATCAAAGTGGAATTATCCACTCTTCTTCTCTCTCCCATAAATAATGGTGCCGAAGGGTTTCAAGTAAGATGTGTTCTACATTGATGTTTTCTTGATTTCTTGTTGTTTTCATTTTCATCTTTAATCCAACATATATATATATATATATATATATATATATATATATATATATGTATCTAATCTCATTTCCTTAACCAAACCTATCTCTCTCATTCTTAGTAATTCATCCTCTCTAGGTTCTCTTGCTACAGGTACATCTCTCCCCGCAGTATCCTTATTGCCTACGGGCAAGAATAGGGCTTGGGAGGGAAACTTCTCATCTCTTCACTTCTCTCATATCTACATTTCTCACATACTATCCTAGATGAATAACCCACATGATGATCATTTCTATCGCTTTCACTCTGTACGATCTATTAGAATTAACGTATGGATTAGCCGTAAAATACACTTTCAACAACGTATAGTGTTTCTCTTCGGCCCTGAAAGGCTCAATGAAATACTTCTATCACCGGATCCCATCATACTACCTCTCATAGACTATAATTTTTCTTTTGATGTAAGCGTAGTTATCTTGCTATGAACCAAGAGGATTTGTACACACAATTAATCCCAATCACTAGAAAAAATATATATATTATGGTAAGCACAAAACTACAATTCCAAAGAACAATTCGTAGCCTATTTGGTCAGCCAAGATTGAATGCCATTAACTCATCCATTAACCCTTTCATATTACCCATGATACGATATAACCATAGCCTTGATGTTTTCATCTTCGTATTGTTTTGACATTCTCTTTTGCGTTCTTTCTTTGTGTGTGTGAGTGCAAGAGAGAAAGAGTGAGTCTTCTTTGATTGCACTTCTTTCCAAACCCTATTCTTCATGGCATCTATGGTTTAACTCCTTCATATAGTTTTTGTTGAGTTCTCTCACAAACTCTCACAGCCATAAGCCCGGTGCTTTCCTGGCAAGACCGCAAATTTCTCGACAGCGGGCCTTCTTTGTCTGCTTGAGTCATGGATGTGGGCTCAAAAGAGAGCATTATTGATGGTAGATAAGGTGAAAGGAAGTAAGGGGAGAGAGAGAGAGAGAGAGAGAGAGAGAGAGAGAGAGAGAGAGAGTTACTATACACATGTCTTGAGGTGAGGTGTCTTTTATGGTTAGGTCAATGGCTATTTTGTGTTAGTATGTTAGTGGTTAGTGTTCGTAATCACTAGAAAGTTAATGATATATTTACAATGGGTAGAATGGGGTGGATGGTTGAAGTAAGATGGTTGAATGAAGTGAGAAAATCCTTGTGATGGTGAAGCTTGAAGAAGTTTTGGACTTACTTGTGTAGGTTCTCAAAATGACTATCGATCTTCTTCTTCGTCTTCTCTTCTTTACGCCACCGCCGCCAAGGTTGATTATCGTGATGAAAATGGTAATTCCGTTGATGAGATCTCTTGATTTGCAGAGGTTAAGCATGGTACACATGCTGAATTTATGTATATATATAAGGGTTAAGATGGAATTGTAGTTTGGAGATAATAGAGAGAGGCATAGAGATGGTGTATGTACATGGAGAGCTCATATGAGAGCTATGGGAGTAAGAGGGGAGGTTAATGGTGAAGAAGGTGAGAGAAACCATTGAAGGTTCAGGTTTGAGTGAGGGATTGAGAGGAATGTGTGTGTGTGTGTGTAGAAGTGTGGAAAGAGGTGAGAGAAGACTATGGACTACTTTGTGAGAAAAGTGGGCAGACTAGGGTCCACTCAAAAAATCATAGCTCACCGTTGGTAGCTCCAAAAAAATTTGAAGTGATTATTCAGAGTGTGGGCTACATTTTCTCTTTTGACCACCGCTCCAAATTCGGAGTGGAGATGGATATTAAAAATCCCACCAAAAGGCCTGTTGTTTCTTCACAAAAAGTCTTCAGTGGCCCCCTCCTTTGTTGAATTTGTACAATGCATCCAAGAGTGAGCCCCTCCTTTGTCATATTATAATACAAAGCATCCAAGTTGACCTTGACCCATGCATGGAGGAGGATTATTGGTGAATAAAGAAATATATACATGGAGGGACTACTGTATGGACTATTCATGGACTTTAGCTCAATGAGCACATGGTGTTAGAATAATGAGTAAAAATAATAATAAAAATATGGAGGAGTTATGGATATGGAAAGATATTGGAATCATATGATATGGTCCCTCTTTGAATTATTTTGGGTGAAAGAGGAAAAGGTATGCAAGTAAATAATATAATAAACGTGACCAATGAGTAGAAATCAATTTTTTTGTTTTCACGAGGGTGAGGGTGAAAACGTGGGAGTGATTTGTATAAAGGAAAAATATAAGGTTAGAGTATGTACATATTGGCAAAAAATATACTTATGGTGTAAGAGGATGAAAGAAGGCATACACAGGTTTAATAAAACACACACCTAAGTATAAATATTTAAATAAAATATACCAAAATAATTATAAAAAATCCCTATATTTAGTCCATATATACAATGCAATATTTACACACAAATGGGCCATAATATATTTTATTTTTTTGATTTTATTTATTTTTTTGACTTAACTAGCCCAGTGACTAGCTAGATGAGGATTTTAAGAAGATATGGGAAAAGCCCCCTAACTCACACATGCTTATGTACAGTGAAATGGTAGGGATAACCAAAATGTTTGAGTGATTTGATAGGGTGAGGTAGCTTACTATGGAAATTATGGAAAGCCGAAAAACGGCTATCACTGTAAGTAATTCTATTTTTGGCACAAATACTCTTAAGTTTGATGATGTTGTGGGTGTTCTCCTAAGGGAGAAAATGCAAAGGAGAAGCACAGGAGAATCATCAAGTGTTTTACTGTCATTGGAAACAAGAGGAAGGCCTAAGGAGAGGTTCAAATACCAAAAGGGTTGTCATCGCTCAAGACGGAGCAAGTCACTCACAAAGTCAGTTCTTGAATGTTGGAATTGTGGCAAGAAGGGCCACGTCAAGAAGGATTGCTGGTCCAAGAATAAGAAGGAGTCAGAGTCCAAGGCAACAAACCAACATTGGAGGCAAATGTGGGCAGGTAAAGTGGAGCAAGATGCTCTAATTCTCTCATTAGACAGTGTGTCTAATTATTGGATAGTAGATTCCGGGGCTTCATTCCATGTGACACTAGACAAGCAACATTTCCAAGATTACACCAAAGGTAATTTTGGGTATGTATACTTGGGAGATGATGAAGCTTGTGAAATTGTCGACAAAGGTACAGTTTGTGTCAAAACTGCTAACACAAATGAATGGAAGCTTAAAGATGTTAGGCATGTTCCTTCTCTTCGCAAAAAATTGATCTATACAGGACAATTGGACGATGAAGGTCACAACATTGCATTTGGAAGCAAACGATGGAATATCTCAAAGGGATCTTTGGTGGTTGCCAAGGGAGAAAAGGTTAGTACACTTTACTTGTGTACTGTTAGCATGCAATTTTCAACTTATGCAATAGCTACGGAATTCGACAGTGTGGTGTGGCACTATTGGACAATTGGACGATGAAGGTCACAACATTGCATTTGGAAGCAAACGGTGGAAGATCTCAAAGGGATCTTTGGTGGTTGCCAAGGGAGAAAAGGTTAGTACACTTTACTTGTGTAATATTAGCACGCAATTTTCAACTTATGCAATAGCTACGGAATTCGACAGTGTGGTGTGGCACTATTGGCTTGGGCATATGAGTGCCAAAGGAATGCAAGTCCTTCAAACCAAGAAGCTTCTACCAGGTTTGAAAGAAGTGGACTTAGAGTTCTGTGAAAATTGTGTTTATGGTAAACAAAAGAGGGTCAAATTTCAAAAATCAAAAAATAAAAGAAAAAATAAAAAACTTGAGTTGGTTCATTCTGATGGTGGCTCATTGTACTATGTAACATTCATAGACGATGCGACTAGGAAAACATAGGTTTATGTAATGAAGAATAAATCCGATGTGTTTTCCATATTTCAAAAGTGGAAAGCCTTTCTGGAGAATGAAATGGGTACTAAGGTTAAATGCCTCGAATCCGACAATGGAGGCAAATATTGCAGTCAATCTTTTGAAAGCTTTTGTGCTAGCAATGGCATTCGGAGGCAAAAGACAACCCCAAGGACACCTCAACAAAATGGGATTTTAGAAAGGATGAATAGGAGAATCATGGAGCGAGCACGAAGCATGCAGCTACATGCAAGCCTACCGCTTGAGCTTTGGGCGAAGCTTTGGGCGAAAGCTGTAAGTACATATGTAATCAACTGGTCACCCTCAACGGCATTGGATGGGGGAGTTCCAGAAGAGGCATGGATATGTAAACCGATAAACTATTCATTTCTCAAAGTGTTTGGGTGCGAGGCTTTCATGCACATAGATAGAAGCCTAAGGTCAAAGCTAGATGCAAAGTCCAAATAATGTTTCTTCATTGGCTATGGAGAAGGTGACTTTGGGTATCGCCTATGGAATCTTGAAGATGGTAAAATCTTTAGGAGTAGGGACGTAATTTTCAATGAACAAAATATGTACAAAGATTACTTGGAAAGAAAACAAACAAAAGAAACAGGTGAAGAGTACATGGAGCTTGAGGACGGTGAAGACTCAAGGAGTGCAAACGGTTACAACATGCAACCACGTCAACCAAATGAGGAGCCTCAACCTATTCCCCAAAGATCCACAAGAGCAAGTAGACCTCAAGAAAGGTTTGTTCTTCCTTCAACCATCTCTTGATCTCAGATTCTAGAGAGGCGAAATCATACAAAGAAGCTATACAAATGAATCCAAAGAATATTAGATGAAGAGCATGCAAGTGGAGATGGACTCATTAGATTGCAACCAAACATGGGAGTTGGTTGAGTTTCCTAAGGTAAGCGGGCACTTCAGAACAAATGGGTGTATAAGCTGAAGGAAGAAGAAGGTGGGAAGAAAAGGTACAAGTCTAAGCTTGTGGTAAAAGGGTTTTCTCAAAAGAAAGGTATTGACTTCAATGAAATATTTTCTCTTGTTGTAAAAATGAACTCAATTAGGCTTGTCTTAAGTCTTGTGGCTCCTCATGATATAAATCTTGAGAAAATGGATGTAAATACGGCATTCCCTCACGGTGACTTAGAGGAGGAAATTTACATGCTTCAACCAAAGGGGTATGAAGTAAAAGGTAAGGAGAAAATGGTTTGCAGATTAAAGAAGATCTTGTATGGTTTAAAGTAAGCATCAAGACAATGGTACTTGAATTTTGATCAATAAATGTTGGATCATGGATTCACAAGATGCAACTTGGATCACTGCGTCTACATGAAGAATTTGGGAGATGGGAAGTTCATCATCCTAGTGTTGTATGTTGATGACATGCTGATTGCAAGTGCTAACATGCAGGACATCAAAGACCTAAAAGAAGAGCTGTTGAAATATGTTTCAATGAAAGATTTAGGTGTTGCAAAGAGGATACTTGGTATGAAGATATCAAGGTACATTATGAAGAAGACAATAAAGCTATCTCAAGAGGATTACATCAAGAAGGTACTAGAAAGGTTTACAATGCAAAATACAAAAATGGTTTCTACACCTTTGGAAAGTCACTTTAAACTAACCAAAGATATGTGTCCAAAGACACAAGAGGAGATAGCCTATATGCCTAAAGTTCCATATGCTAGAGTGGTAGGTTCTCCAATGTATGCTATGGTATGGACAAGGCCAGACATTGCATATGCAGTGGGAATTGTAAGTAGGTTCATGGACAACCCAGGTAAAGAGCATTGGCAAGCTGTGGAGTGGATACTTAGTTATCTAAAAGGGACAAAAACAAATGCTTTGTATTTTGGAGGAACTGATATATTTCTAGAAGGGTATGCTAATGCAAATATGGCAGGTGACAAAGATACTCGAAGGAGAACTACTGGCTATGTCTTTACGGTTAGAGGCACAACAGTAAGCTGGGCTTCAAAGCTGCAAAAAGTGGTCTCACTTTCTACCACGAAAGCAGAGTATGTAGCAATGACGGAGGCAAGCAAAGAAATTCTGCTGCTTCACAGATTCTTAGAAGAGCTTGGATTCAAACAAGACAATTTGTGTCCTTTACAGTGACAGCCAAAGCGCTATCCATCTTGCAAGGAACTCAGCCTTTCATTCAAGGACAAAGTCAATTGAGGTGAGATATCACTTCATACGCACTCTTTTGGAAGAGGGACAGCTAAAGCTAGGAAAGGTGCATAGAGGTGAAAATCCTGTAGACATGTTTACAAAGGTGGTCAACAAGGAGAAGTTGAGCTTTTGCTCATCTTTAATTGGCATTCAAGGATAAGAAAGTCACACGCTTGGTTTGGAGATCAGTCTCCAAGTGGGAGATTGTTAAGTATGGAGCCTGATTTACCCCTTGTAATTTTTTGTGGTAAAAACACACATTTGTAAGGCTCCCATTATGAGGAAAAGCCATCATGCGTGAAGAAACATTACATGCCAAAAACCTAAATCACTCGTCGAAAACAAAAAATTTCACGGCCTTGCCAGAATATCATGGCCGGACGACGATCGAAAAACGATCAGCCGGTAGTCAATGGCCTATGGGGCTAGTTGTCGGAAGTCAATGGCCGGTGGCCGGTGGCCAGTGGCCAACTTCAAAAGCGGACTTGTCTTCTCAAGGGCGCCCACACATGGGTGGATTGGAGGGTCTGATTTGGACTTATCTACACAAGGGCGGCTACTCATGGCTGCCTCTCATGAGAGAGGGCAACCCTTTTGGTCTATAAAAGGAGGCCATTTTTACACACATTTCATAGTGTGAAGTTGATGCAACAAGGTGGGTGTGAGGTGGTGAGAGTGAAGCAAGGTGGGAGCTCTCTTAAGGCTATAATCCCTTTGTAACCTACTTTTTGTTTGAAGTGCTAAAGACATTAAGTAAGTGCTTTCCCGTGGATGTAGCCCACATTGGGTGAACCACATATATCGTGTGTACTCTCTCTCTCTCTCTCTCTCTCTCTCTCTCTCTCTCTCTCTCTCTCTCTCTCTCTCTCTCTCTCTCTACTCTATAATTTCTTGTGTGTGTAAATTATCTCTCTCCATTAATTAATCTACTCAATTATCTACTTAGCCACGTCATATTTCCTAACATAACTCACCTGTCGCTTGAGGAGGTGCCCCATTGGTCTGTGTTTGGTGGTGGTGCACCAGCACGCAAGGCCGAACAAGAGAGGTAAGAGAAACTATGAAATTTGGGTGCACTCCATGGTAATCCTCCCATTGTCTCTACTTTGGCAACTCCTATGGCGTTTCTGTCGCACTTTGAGGCAAAGGATGAGCAGATGTTTTACATGTGTGATGAGTTACTAGCTCATGAGCGCGATGTGTACGAAGAGGATTGTCAGCCCTGCACTAAACGGGCTGAACAAAGGATAGATTGATGGTGAGTGCCCGAACACCTCTTTACGATACTGCACAATACTCGATGCTCCCAGCATCATTGGAAGTCCTCAACTTGCAAGCAAAATTGGATTGGAGTAATGCAAATGTCGATGCACTACTTTTGTAAGTATGGAATGTGGCTTTTATATACTCTCCACTCGCTTTATGGTGCCGTCTTCTAGCAACTATACTAATACGCTTGTTTGTTGTAGTTTGATGGGCAAAATGTTTCCAGAAGATCACCACATGCCTTCAGATTGTCGCCGAGCTAGATTTTATGTCACTGCACTTGGAATGGAGTATGAGCGCATCCATGCATGCATCAACGATTGCATGCTATACCGCAATGAGCACACACATGCTACCTCATGTCCCATGTGCATGGAGGCACGATATAAGATCGGAGTGAGCGGGGTGCACCTACTCTGCAAGGTATTGAGACATTTTCCTTTAATTCCTCGCATCCAACACATGTTTAATAGCAGGTCTATTGTGGAGCTTCTCGCGTGGCACGCCAACCACCACTCAAATGATGGAATGATGCGTGTCCCTGCCGATCACCTACATGGAGGCACATCAAAAATCAATGTCCAGAGTTTGGGTTGGAGCCTCGACACTTGAGGCTTGGGTTAGCAAGTGATGGTGTCAACCCCTTCGGCACTAAGTCTACTTCATGGAGCATTTTGCCTGTGGTGATCGTCAACTATAATATTCCACCATGGGAGACAATCAAGAAGGGCAATATACTTCTTTCCTTGCTTGTGCTAGGGAAGTACAAAGTGTCAAATATTGACGTCTACCTCGAGCCCCTCGTCGAGGAGTTGGAGGGGTTATGGAGTGGCATTCCTATTGTTGATTTCTCACTTGCAAAGGGGGGGAGAGAGGCCATTGTGAGGGGAGTCCTAATGTGGAATGTGCACGACTATCCTGGGCTTGGAGATATTTTTGGTAACCCTATTTCCTCTATCTCTCTCTATATCTTTTCCTCTCCCCCTTTAGTTCACTCATCTCTCTAACAATATGATATGTATGCAGGGTTGTCCACATCGGGGCACAATGCATGTCCTACTTGCTGTGTGGCAGAGAGGCCCAATTCCTTGTGCAAGGTAACATATCCAAACAGCCATTGTTTCTTACCACAAGGGCATAACAAGCACAAGGCTCCAGCAAATGGGAAGACACCTCTAAAGATCCCGATGGAAGATTGGGCAACCATTTGGGAAGAACACCACAACAACAATCCAGCTCCGTGTCCTGCACCAAAAGGTATGTCAAGGTATTCTATATTTTTAAGGCTTCCATATTGGAAGGACTTAAAAATACAACACCTCTTGGATCCCATGCACATATTCAAGAATGTAGCCCAAACACTATGGGACCACATTATTGGCAAGAAGGACTCTTTGGGTGCGAGGGAGGATTTGAGGCTTTTAAAACGTCTCCCCTCCTCTTCGACTCCAAGTCGTGCCCCAAATGGAAACATTGTGCTTCCTAAAGCACCATGGATGCTAGCCAAAGAAGAATTAGACAAGGTGAAGGTTACCATTGCCTCTATTCGCACACCAACAGGATACATGAGGTCGCTAAAGGGAGCTTTCACAAAAGCGAAGAAGGGTGGAAGCATTCAACTGTATGGGTTGAAGTCCCATGATTGGCACAAGATGCTTTAGATTATCTTCATACTCCCTATTCTATCTATAGTTTGTGTGTATGACTTAGACTCACTTTCCCTTCCCTTGATTTACATTGTAGTTCATTCTACTAGTGAATATGTGTATATGTCGGGACAAGAAAGTCAGGGACACTATTTTCAAACTAGGAGAGCTAGTAAGGTACACCACAAGACTCCACTCAACTACACCTTTTTTATGTAAACAATAATTTCAACTAGCACTTAGTGTATCCTTGTGTGTTTTCTTGCAGATTTGTGAGCTCCAAGGAAATCCAAATAGATGCTTTCCCTACTGCTCAAACACTTGCAACAGAAACTGTGTGTGCCATTGAAGATGCATTTCCTTGATCGGTCCTTCTTAGTCAAATTCACCTCTTGGTTCACGTGGTGGAGTAGATCGCTATATGTGGAGTAGTGCACGCACGATGAATGTTCTTCTAACAAAGGTTTTTAAAACTCTCAAAGATTTTGTGTGGCTATGGTCTCAACCAGAGGCATGTATGGCCAAAGGGTGGATCATTCAAGAGGTATTTGTTTACATATCAGAATATTTGGCACAAGTTGATCCTTCAATGCCTCGCATGTGGTCAGACAAGGAAGATGCAAGGATGACTTCACACTTGCCAAGTGGAAAGGGGAAACTACTTAACATGGATATGAATTTATCCCGAGTGGTCAATAAATTTTGTATTCTCAATGTAAAGATTATGACAAAGTGGGTGGACTTGTGGACAGTGGCAAAGCCAAGGTGTTTGCAAGAGAGAGAAGCATGGAAACAAGCACATGGAGGAAAGAGGGCACCCCCAGTTCCTAGAAACCTTGCATGTTTCCCATATCTCAGTAGTGCATAGTGGCTTCATGAGAGAATGACCGAGACAAAAGCGTGCGGAGAAGACATCACTAACAAAGAATGCACAAGGCTGCGTACAAAAGGTAGAGTACTCATATACGTAAACCATATTGTTTTTTTTTTGTAATTATCTTTAATATGTATTTGATAAACGATACTTTTCTATTTTGTAGTGCCTTTACTTTTCACTCTATGTGGTCAAAGGGTCGTCACTTTCGTACGTGCCACATTGACGAGTGTAGAACCACCATGGATTGTGCCATCATGGACAACTTTGACATAGACGATGATAAAGCCAGGTATTGTGGAACTATTGAAAGGATATTAAAGGTTAATTTTAGAACTTTTCATACCACATTGAGTTGCATACATCCAAGATGCTAATTCTCAAGAATCACCTTGCAAAACTTGAAGACACAATAAAGTGTCCCCAACCAAGGGGTATATGCTCACATTGAAGCATACTAAAGGCCTGTAATACCTCAAAAACACTATACCATTGAGCTTAGCAAAAAATACTTCCAACGTTTTACACTGGGCTTTGGGACTTGCAAAGACCACTACATAGCTTTCTTTGATAAAAAATCCTTATTCATTGGGGCATGCACTTCCTCGTGTATGCCATATCATCTTGTATATACAGAAACAACCCTTTCTAAGGTAATCATGCCATACAAGGTCTGAACCTTTACACGTTTGACATAAACCATTAAAACCACTTCACAATCCATGCTAAAATCATTAACCATAGCCCACATCACATGGATGAGCACTCCCCCCTAATAAGGATGATGGACATCCATATCTTTAAACCACTTAATAAATAACATGTCTACAAAAGTTTCAGTAGCATAATCCTTTCCAAGGCAATCAAGCTATACAAGGCCTCTACCCTTACACACCTCAAAATGCACTGCAAAATCATAAACCATCTCAACTACGTCACAACAATCACTCACAATTATTAAACATAGTCCACATCTCATCACATGGGAGAGCACTCCACCCTACTCATGGTGATTTACATGCATCTTGAAAAACCATTTAAGTACATGAAAACATGGCTGCAAAAATTTTGGTAGCACATCCATAAACGAAAACCAAAATTCAAGATCCACACTGGTTTCTACAGTCAAAACCAGAAGGGATCTTCAGTCTTTGACCATAAACCATATTCCTCACTAAATTCACTTCCATACTTGGAGTTTTGACTATATGTGCTACAGTCAAACCTAGCCTACATGAACCATATGCCATAACTTATCATAAAAACTTTTTCCTATTTTTGTATGTACATGTTGGAGAAGGGGAAAACGCCCGACACAAAGACAAGGGCCTCTCTATAGCTCAGGGTATCCATAGCACCCATGTCCTCTCAAAAAACACCTTCAAAAACACACTTCACACTAGCAAACCATCGCTTGCCCAATTTCCACTGTCCACACACTCCACAAATGCACCACACAATGCACACCTACTGCCACGATCTGTCTCCACCCTTACACATGCATAGCCACTCGATTGCGCTCTCTCACATAGAGCACCGTCGGTGCGGGGGCGCACACACTTCCGCACTACCGGCACTGAGGAGAAATACCAGAGTAGGAGAAAGAGAAGGGGGAAGGGGAAATAACAACAAGACTGAGAAACAATGGCTCGATTGCACTTCACCAAACATGTACACAGGCATACACTGCCATCATCATGGCCATTTTCACGAGAAAATACAAAGGGCTTTGAGAGGCACACGCCTCTGTCAGAGAGCTCCACTTTGCAGGCTTCAAACGGCACCAAAAGGCCCAGAAAAAAGGCCCCTAACATGATTAAATTTTGACTTTTATAGGGGGGGTTTTCAATTTGGGAAATTGCCCTCTCATTGGTCCATCTAGTACCCTAATTTGGTATCTTTGGGAAGGGGGCACCGCCTTGCTTCATCTGCTCTATCTTCCTCTCTTTGCACTTGAGGGGGTGCAATAGTGATGTCTCTATTGCCCCTAGGCCTTTTTTTAAAAACTTTTTTCCTCATTATTTTATCACCCTTGGGAAGGCCCACTTTGCACTGCGTATTTGGCTCATTGACCACCTCTGTCGGCTCATGCTTGCCTTCTTTCTCTCCATTTCTCTCTCCTCCTTCACTTTGGTCCCAGCCTTACCTTTTGCCTTGTCTTGCCTGGCTTTGAAACTGTCCGCTTGGTCTCTCTTTTTGATTTCTTCAATTGGGCGCTCGGTCAGCTCCTCATGGATTTCACCTTTGTTTGGCCGGCCTTGAAATGGCCCCCTTTGACTTGCTCCTTGTCCTCCTGGCGGCCTCGGCCTCTCTCTCTCTCTCTCTATCTACATGGGGATTGCTCCCTTGGCATTTGATTTCCTTTACTAGCCTCGCTGCTTTACTCCATTGTAGACCCCTCCCCTCGGCTAGCAATATCGAGGTCTCTATTGGGGGGGTGACCCCTCTAAAAAATTGGGCCCCGAGGGCTACGGGAATGAGTCCCGTCTTGGATACTGCCATGTCATCTGACTACCACGCGAGCCAATGCTCCTCCTCACACGGGCATGCCACCGTGTCGCCCGTCCTGGCCAAAACCGGTGCTACGCCATCACCATGGGGCTCCAAGCTCCCCTCTCTCCCTTTGTGTACCTATTGGGGCTCACGGACTAGCTTCAATACCGCAGGCACCCGGCCACCCTCAGCGCATATGGGATATATCCTCCTGCCAGGTGGCAGCCACAGCCCGTTGAGCCTCCAAGGCATTTGAAAATTTTGAAAAACACACCCATAAAAAATCCACTTTCCCCCCTTGCCTGTCTTGCCTGCCAACTGGCACTCACTGATTGAATCACTGAGCCATAAATCTTTACCGAGTTCCCACTTTGTCGCTCCCTAGCCATGCAAACCTCGTCATCTTCTAACTCACCTGAGGTCGCTATCCAAGGCCATTAAAAACAGAGAAAATCATCTACAAACCTTTCACTACCGTTTTCTCGAGGCTGTAACTCGGTGCTTGGGGATCAAAATCATGAGCCGCGATTAACCTCACTTTGCATGCTCCACCTGCTCGAACACTCTCGAGGCCCAAAAACCACCAGATGGCACATTCCTCAACGCGGGCAAGTGGGCACAGACCCGACTCCCCTCCAAACTTCGAAAACTAATATCTTGCAAACTGTGAGTCTGATCATTGATTTGAAAAGATGGACAGGCTCCATAAATCGACCCCTTCAGCCCTATTACTTCACATTTACTTATCTGGCCTAGCCGTACATGTCCATCCTGCCGAGAATCTGCAACCACCTTCACCTTCAAACTGACATATCTCTCTCTGCATAGCTCCATTTGACGAGCTGTTTGAATGAGATCCTAGAGCATCTAGAGCACCACATTTTAGGACACTGATAGTGTGCTTCAAGAACCTTCCCCTGCTACCCCAATTGAACCATCTTTGAGCCTCCTTGGCCTAAAAATCTGCTTTAGACATACTTTTCCGCTGTCACTAGCCTGCCCAGGACCTTGGTACCTGCCCTAGCCTTCTGCACTGCACCTTCCTGCAACCTTTGCTTGGCATAAACCAATTTTCATCACGGACCAATGTGACATGCAAAAAAAGTTTTTGACCTCATACTAATGCATCAAGTTTAGACCTTTAACATAAAATAACACCGTATTACATCACTTCATCCGTATGCAACGCATGTTAACAACCGTGACATGAAAAGAAAGCAGTTTTATGCAAAACTACGCATACAAATTGTGCATTAGGACATCAAACTCATGCAATAAAATCATGTCTCTATATGGTACTCCTAGGTAGCATGTTTGAACTCTATAGGATCTTCTCATCTTGGGAGTGGAGGCCACAAGACTGTTCCATATGAGTTTGAAAGTGTCAAATACTATTCAAATAGCATATACATATATTTTTCTAATTTTTGTCACATGGTTAAGTGTTTATATTATAGAAACTTTCCATGAAGCATCCTCCGACATGTAGATAAGAGAAATATGGATTATCAGCTCTTCTTTGCCAAGCTTCAGAATGAGGGAGAGATCGTCGACTATGAGGCATTACCTTGACGATTATGGTTTATTTATATGCTTTCATTGAGTATAGTTGATGTATAGCTAGTTCTGTTTATGATTTTGGTTCATGTTTATTTAGACGTTGGCTATCATTCTGGATGTATTCATGTATGATCAGTACTGGTTTTGGTTATGATAGTGAACATTGTTTGGTTATGGTTATGGTTTAATATAAGCTGTCGTTATGGAATTTCTATTTGGTTATGGTTTTGGAAATTTATTATGGTTATGGTTATGGTTTCAGAATCTTGTGATGAGTATGGTTATGGTTTTGAAATCATGTTCTGGTTATGGTTATGGTTTGAGACTTTGGTTATTATTATGGTTTTGGAATCTGCTTAAGGTTATGGTTATGGTTTTGGAATCATGTTATGGTCATATTTATGAAATTTCTCTTTGTATGTGATTTTGAAATCGTATTATGTTTATGAAATTGGAATCATGTTATGTTATGTTATGTTGGGACATCCATGGATGTGCAGGTGGAGGTGTAATGAGGACTTCGTTAGCCACAGGGTCATCAACAATGACATATACATAGCGCTATGGAGGGAGTGCATTTGATTCTGATGCATAATATTTCTCGCAAGTATAATTAGTGACTGCAATATGTGGAAGCGAAAGGGCTACCTTCCCCTCTGTCATGGCGATGATAGCTTGTTTCCACGTGTGTAAGACCTGCTTGGCTAGGGCCACCACATGGCGCGAGTCAGAGTATTTTCACAGGCCATTGACGACCTTATCGATTTTTGTGGACTGCAAGAGGGTGAGCAGCTCCTAGCATTTCCAGCGATGCTACGATGGAGGGGAAAGTTGAGCAACAACCACAACATCCATGTCTTGGAGGGCCTCCAAAACAGGTTGAGGGTGTGCCTTGACATGCAACATGGACTTCTTGAGGATCAACATAGTGCGCTCTAGTCTTACCATCTCTAGTATATTGGATTCCTCAAGTGCTGACGACATAATCTCCAAAGACCAGAATGTCACGGCAACGTCGTTGCACTAATTTTCTTGTTGACGAGTTGTCTTTGCATCTCCAACTACTTAAGAAAACCCATTTCTTCACGTTTAATATATAGCCTCTTGGAAAATCACATGGTCTAAGTGCCGCGCACCTAAAAGCAAAAAACACACGACAATCTTCTCCTGGTTGGAACATTCCACCAGCGATTAAAAACAAACTAGGGTCAATCTAAAGATTAACACAACAGAACTGGTCATTTTTGGTCGTGAGATCAAAATAGAACTGGTCATTTTTGGCCGAGAAAATAAACAATGGCCTTAAGAGCACCTCAATTTTCATTTAATCATAGGAATTATCTACAAACATTAAATTTCTTCCATATAAAATTTAATAAAATGATGCCTATAAAACGAATTATCTACAAGCCTTAATGAGATGCCTATACAATAGAACCTTTGATGTGGCTTCTGTCTGTGCCTCAAATGTCTTCTCAAATTCTAAGCCATTGGAGGGCTCTTCATAAGCCCTTCACATTTCAAGGCTCTATACATCATGGCGGGCCCTTGAATTTTTTGAGGAGAACACCAGACACCATATTGGGAAATTTGGGAATTTCCCAATTCCCACTTTCAAACCAAGCTTAAGATTTAACCACATGGCCAAGTCTTAGCCAAAGTTTTGAGAACATGGCTCAGAAGACTTTTTCAAGTACTACTTGTGGAAACATTTGTTCTTAAGCTTGAGATTTGTCCATATGGCCAAATCTTCAAGACATTGGTGATTCCCAAATTGGCTCTAAAGTCTCAAACTCTATAATATGGTGATACCATAAACTATGACCAATGCTAGAGATTACTTGCATTGGTGGGCGCTAAGCAACCACTGCTTCACCCAAGACATAATGCATGTATAACATCTTGGCAAACCACAATGGACAATCCATATGATGCATAGGATGACCCATAACATCAAGATATATGTTCTCTCCATTCTCTCGTATGTCTGCATTAATGCATTGTGATAGCTTGAGTCGGCCTTTCTTGATGTTGTCATCTGCAACGCCTGGCCATATGGATTTGACCATTTCTCGATCAATCCTAGTGTTCACCTCTTTCCATTGTGTACCCACTGGGTTGGCCCACTGGGAGCAACGAGTTGCAATTCGAGCGGTGTCGTTCACTCCACCGCCTTGACACATGGATCTGAGACGCTCAAAAGTGCGCTTAGCCCTTTGATTATCATTATCCATATCCTGATTAAACACTATACTTTAGTTACTGCATACAAACTTAATGATAATCAATTGCTACAAGAGTAACCACCATTTTACGACAATCAATTGCTATAATTTTAACCACCATTTTACGACAATCAATTGATATTAGAATAACCACCATCTTACGACAATCAATTGATATAAGAGTAACCACCATTTTTTAAATCAATGAATAAAAATCAGTGATTCCACGTGGCTTATTGCTTGAAACTTAAGAGAAAAATTGTCTATTGAGATATAACAAAGTTTTTTTATTACTCATACATCATCCATGGCGCATAAAACCCAATTTTTAAAAGTGCTTTTATAAGTCAAAAGTCTCAGAAAACCCTGCTTCATAAAGTACATCATATATCCATCAAAAAAAGGCTACACTCATTTCAGAGGGAGGGCATAAGCATCGTTCTGGCTGGGATTCAAATCTTTCTAATTCTTCATCCAAAAGTGCCAAGGTCTTTCTGTCTGTGGATTTCTTCCTCACCCAACCTTCCACAAAAATCCTAGATATGGCTTGTACCTCCACTGAAACCTTATGTTTGAACCAATCTGTGTTGTAGTAGTCAAAGAACCCTCCACAAAACATACAAAATTGCCATGATGGCGGGAAAAAGAGCAGTGCAATCGGGTGGCCTCTGTACTCGTGCACACTCCACAAACCACGCCTCACGCAAACAAGCAAAGAACAAAACAAAGGGGGCACCACCCTAAATTAAGAGTTTTAGGGACCTCACACATAGTGCACATAGGCAAGTGAGACTTCTGGCATTATGATGGCATCAAAACATATGGCAAAACACATAGAAACGAAGCTTAGGGACCTTATGTAGCATATATATACACAAGACATCAGCTTAACAATACAACGGCATCTGATCATACATAACAAGGATATAGAGAAGCAAGCCAAGGATGGCATAATCCCTTGTCAAAAACAATCAACCCAGCAAATAGGTATGATCCTACTAGCAACACATCAATACCTTAGAGAATGATGGCGAGGATGGTGGCCATGGAGCATGAGAGAAGACTCCTTATTTAGGTTTTAGGACTAGTAATGTAGCATACTAGAGGGAGAGAGAGAGAGGGAGAGAGAGTAGAGCTCCATCCATAGCTCCTCTTTGTGAGCAATGTCGTCATAGCTTCGTTGCTTGGTGAAGTGGGTGAAGTGTTGGTTTTGAGTGAGAGAAGGCCTCCTTATATAGGTTTCTGAGAGGGTTTAGGATTAGGGATAAACATGCTTAAATCCGCTGATTGGGGTTACATTTTGCTTAGGGTGGTCAACAGATTGAGGTCACCTGATATGTCACCATCAAGATATTCTCTAGAGTGATGTGAGAGGGGAGGGTAAATGCTGATTTTTCTGATTGTGACACATGGGGATAAGGCCTTGACCAACATTTAAGAGCAGGTAGGTGGCTGTTGAAACTAGAGGTTCTCCTGAATATCAAATTCGCAAAAAATCCTCAACCATGGCTTCTTTTGACATGTGTTCTTTGAAAAAATCAGCATGTCTCTTTTCAACGCAAAAGTCTTTATCCCTATTGACTCACCTTTACCATAAGATTTTCTCCTTTTCTCCTCCTGTAACTGCATTGTTGATGCCCAATCACTACTTCTAGTAACAGTGAACAGTTACCTACCAAATACTTATGGTGCAGTAAAAAATATTTACCATGGGTAAAAAAAGTTACTGTAGGTAAAAAGTGATTTGTATTTACCATGTAGGTGAAAAATATTTACTGTAGGTAAAAAATATTTACTGTCGGTAAAAAAGTAAAAACGGAGTATGTTGTGCTGTGAGTCCACACGAACATCCTCGTGTAAATTTCACTAGAAATTCACACCTAGAATGGGCTATTCTGTAAGATATAGGTTGTAGGCATGCATAAGAGCTCGTTCCCACATATCTTCTGTCCATGGCACTTTTTACTCTTTGGTGCTTGTGAAGTAGATTTTTCTTCTCTTTCGAGATCCCTTGGACTAGAGTATCCTCATCTCCCCAACAACTGACTGTGCCTTTATTGCATCTTCAGAAGGGGTCCTAAAAACCATGCATCATATAGCCCTCCCCCTTAAGCTAGAGGTATTTGATGCCTCTAGCTGTAGGTTGTGCTACAATAGGGTTCTCTTGAATACTTACCCACCTGGTACCAATTGAATTTGCGATGTTACTGCTTTCTTGGCTGATGCACCCTGTTTAGTCCTTTCTGATGAATAATTGTATTTATCCATGACTAACAACTGGTCTCCTAGACCCTTGAAAGCCATACCCCATCCATTGTCAATATCCGCTTTCACTGGTAACATTCTCTTTTTTTCTTTTTTTCCTTTTTTTTCTTTTTTTGTTGGCCCAACCCCTCGTCGAGCATTCATGCTCAACCATAGTATTATTTAGGTAAAAGATGACTGTATAGAGAGAATTATATAA
The DNA here is from genome assembly GCF_014529385.1 of Adiantum capillus-veneris. Classification (NCBI taxonomy): domain Eukaryota; kingdom Viridiplantae; phylum Streptophyta; class Polypodiopsida; order Polypodiales; family Pteridaceae; genus Adiantum; species Adiantum capillus-veneris. Next base: position 54,554,086 of record NC_140951.1, on the reverse strand, counting down.
CATAGAGCTATAGACTGTATAAGAAAAATGATAGTATAGTGGCTATATAGATAGGATAGAGATAGAGAAAAAAGCATCTGCTACTGCATCACCCTCCAGGGTCAAATGGAAAGCTCAAAGCTCCCCCACGCATGGTGTAGAATCCACCTGGATCAAAAGTAAAGCATTGCTCATTGCCATCAACCTGTAAAACATGTATATCCAAGCCTTCCTTTGCACTTGTAGGCCAATAGACAGGCCACCCTTCCAGCTCTTTATAGCACGGAGCTTCGTCACCCTGCATCCATAATCCTTCGTCACCCTGCCATCACTTGAGAAACCTGAATCATAAGCAGCTATCCTACCATCTGCTACAGAACCCTCCATGGTATAGTCCACTTCAAAAAAACCTCGCCATTGACACAAAAATATATGTAAAGAAACCTCCAATAACACATGTATCCATAGCATCACATAACATAGCAAGACCCTGCCATTTGCCTCCACTTGCTGCATAGCCAAGCAAACCTGATCACTTTTCAAACCTGTATCCAAACCCTCTGTAAACGTCTCCACAACCATCTCTTTATACTCAGAAACATGACCTACTAGAGCTTCAACCTGTGCAAATACCTCATCACCAACAAGGTTGACGGCACCTTCCTTTAATTGGATATGGTGTTGGGTTACCGTCACTCCTTTCATGTGCTCGTAAATCAGTTATAAAGAGGCCAGCATGCTTCTTTAGTACCTGCAAATAGGGTTCTCTCTCTTCTTCTAGTAGGTCCTTAGCTAGCATCTCCTCTAAGCCTGTGGCTTCTTCCTTGTTTAGAGAGTCTTGACCACCTTCTCCTTCTGGGTTTCGCAGTATTATACCCATGACTTCCAAAGAGCTAGCATCCTCCTCAGATGACTCATCCTCAGATGAAGAGCAGCTGCTTGTGCTCCATTCATCCATAGAAGTCTCCATCTCTAGGTCTTGTTGTCTACCCTGCTTCATGTCATACACAATTTTTTGTTGCTTGCCACCTACCTTATGATTTGGTCGCAACTCAAGGGAACCTGTCTCCCAATCTTGCCTAGCTTTCATAGCCATAAGCCAAGGTCTTCCAAGGATTAGCGGATAGCCCTCCCCCTTAGTTGGGATCACATAAGCATCAATTGAGATTGCCACACCAAAAGCTGAATCCTTCACTCCATTAACCTTTCCCACACAAGCCACCCTTACATTATTTTCCATCTTAGCTTGTAAGGAAGTTTGCTCATTTACTTCCAAACCCAACCTGTGCATTAATTTCTCTGTCATAACACAAATCTCGGCTCCACCATCTACGTACACATTGGAGACTCGCTGACTCTTAATCTCTGCATCAGTGACTGGCACGATATCCTTCATGCCTCTTGCACTAATAAACCCAACTGACTTTTCCTTAGCCCTCTTGGTGCTGACCATCTTAGACCAGGTTCTACGCATCTTTGGGGAAAGGTGGAGGAGTTGCTGCCATGAAATCTTTGGTCCTTGCTTACTCACATCTGCTACCAGGTCGTAAGGTATGGATCCTACCCCAAGTGGAAAGTCTTCTACTCCTATGTGCCTCCTTGACCTACTCTTCCTTTTCTTGTCTCCTATCACTTGGGAGGAACCCTCATTCCCTTTACCCGGCTCTGAAGCTTCCATTTCATCAGTTCTTTGTCTCCTAACTCTCTTTATTGGCATGGCAACAGCTTCCTCCATTCTTTCTTTCCCTTTATCCTTACCATTGTCAAGACTTATGACAGAGACAGCCCTGTCCTCCCCTCCCGATGGTAGTGGAGGGATATCTGCTAGTGCTTGTGGTGGTGGTGGAGGGGGTCTCAATATTTGGATTGTTGGAGCCACGTGTGCATTTTGTCCATTTAGTGGCCTAGCTCGAGGAGGAGTGACTTGCTGGCGAGGAGGCCGTCTTTGATTACCATTTCCTTGATAACGTCGTGGATGGGGGCAATAATACATGCCGTGACCTACCTCTCCACAGTTGTAGCAAATGTACTCACGTGCTTGCCTTTGTCCTTCTTGTCTATTTCGTTCATTTCCTGGCTGGGGAGCCCTTACACCTTGAACCAGATTGATGGACAGGCTCTCTAGTTGATTGGTGATTTATTGAAGTAATTCTTGTTGAGAGGACTCTTGGTCTGTTGCTCCTGTCCCTGCTACTACCCTTGCTGTAGGTTGAGCTAGCGGTGGAGGCTCCATTCCCCCTTGTAGTTGAGCTTGGAATTTTAACTTCCTATCCTTCTCCCTTTCATAAGTCATAGCTTTATCAAAGGTATCTGGGAATTTACCTTTTACCTTGTCTTGAAGGATGGGGTAAAGCCCTGCCAGGAAACAGTCCTTCTTTAGGTATTCTAGCGCCCTTTCTCCTTCACCTAGTGATGCACACCATTTCTCCCACAGGTTGGAAAACTTTCCTTCATAGCTTCTATAGTCATTGGTGGATGTTTGGCGTAGCCCTAAGAGTTGTCTCCATATCTCCTCTGGAGGCTCATGGCGGCGAAATTCTTCGATGAAGGCCATCTTTAAGGACTCTCAGTCTCTTCTTTCTTCAGGTGCCAAATTTTGATACCATAATTTTGCACCTTCCCTCAAGACCAAAGGAAAGGCCCTTAACTTAGTAGCTTCGTCATCCCTTCCCGATACCAGAAAGGCCATTTCCAAATTATCCAAAAAGTCTGGAGCAACCTCCCCAGGCTTACCATAAAAATTAGGGAAGGCCATAAGTGAGAGAGTAAACATTTACACAAACAGCTCCAATTTATTTTAAAATAGAGTATGGTAATTACAATTTGGAGCTTTAGCACAACTTAGCTCAAAATAGGATGAAGATCGACACATCAAAGGAATGGTAATAGTCTAGTAAGGGTAGAATGACAGGATGAGGAGAGCGCAAGATTTCCCCAAGTCTCTCGGCTCCAAACAACAGGGCTATTCTTTGCTAATAAAAGATTTTTCTATCAATACAAATATTCACACGGATATGACGCACAAAATGGAAAGGAAACATGCGGGGATCATCATTCTCATTATTGGCATCCATACTTACACACAAGAGCCTAGCTTAGTTGCACCACCTTGGGACCAATGAGCCTGATCAGCCACAGAAGGTCAGCACCTCGGATCACTTCGACTCTTCCTGATGCATCTGTGAAGACGTAAGGCGTGATGGAAACACTTTGTACAATGCTGAGCCTTTTAGCAAGCAACAATTGGATGCTATTACCATAATCAGCATGACGAATGAAAGTGACACCATTAATGTGCAGCACATCATCAACTAAGATAGTTTCCTTAGATTGAGATAACTTCTTGAAAATTAGCAGCAAAGGTAGGGCAGGGAGGATTTTCACCCGGTCTCCAAAGCACTTTGGACAATATCCAAAGTGATCTTCATGTGGACAGAAGGTTGGCTTGGGATTGGTGGTGTCTGGATTCACAAAGTGCACTGGGAGCACTCGCAGACGGGCGGCAATCTTGTAGGCAATCCTTCGCCTCTTTGCTTCAGGAGGATTTAGGGGTGAGAGTCGTGGTTGCAAGTTGGAGGTTGAAGTTGGTTGCTCACTAGCCTTTTTCTTGCCTGTAGTGGTCATGTAATCCCTTATTAATGAGATTAAGCCAAATGTTACCTTACGCTTGAGCATGCGCTGCGGCCTTGGGCCACTTAGGTGTAGAGGTGATCTTCCTCCTCTTAGTCGGCTCCTCAGGAAAGAGAGGTCTGGTGATGCTTTCTCTTCCCTTAATGTGTGTCACAGTACCTTCGTGTATGTTGATGTAGAATATTTCAAGCTCGTGTGCGTTGGAGGTTCTTGGAGCACTCATAGGTTGAGAGGAGAGGTATATCAAGCTCTTCTTCTCACTCTCCTTCGTTGGCGACGATCACGAACAAGGCATGTAGAAGAACTTACTTCTTGAATTTCAATGACACTGCAACCTGGTAACAAGACCTTGATGAAAGCTTTTAAGGCCTCTAAAGCCTCCTCCTCTTCTGTTCTCCCCACGCCATTCGTCCATGTTGTAGATTGCAAATCTTCATTGCTTGTGGAGTGAAGGTCTGTGTAGCCCTCCTCAGTGGGGGCACCAAAATGATGGCGAGAAAAAGAGCAGTGCAATCGGGTGGCCTCTGTACTCGTGCACACTCCACAAACCACGCCTCATGCAAACAAGCAAAGAACAAAACAAAGGGGGCACCACCCTAAATTAAGAGGTTTAGGGACCTCACACATAGTGCACATAGGCAAGTGAGACTTCTGGCATTATGGCATCAAAACATATGGCAAAACACATAGAAACGAAGCTTAGGGACCTTATGTAGCATATATATACACAAGACATCAGCTTAACAATACAACGGCATCTGATCATACATAACAAGGATATAGAGAAGCAAGCCAAGGATGGCATAATCCCTTGTCAAAAACAATCAACCCAGCAAATAGGTATGATCCTACTAGCAACACATCAATACCTTAGAGAATGATGGCGAGGATGGTGGCCATGGAGCATGAGAGAAGACTCCTTATTTAGGTTTTAGGACTAGTAATGTAGCATACTAGAGGGAGAGAGAGAGAGGGAGAGAGAGTAGAGCTCCATCCATAGCTCCTCTTTGTGAGCAATGTCGTCATAGCTTCGTTGCTTGGTGAAGTGGGTGAAGTGTTGGTTTTGAGTGAGAGAAGGCCTCCTTATATAGGTTTCTGAGAGGGTTTAGGATTAGGGATAAACATGCTTAAATCCGCTGATTGGGGTTACATTTTGCTTAGGGTGGTCAACAGATTGAGGTCACCTGATATGTCACCATCAAGATATTCTCTAGAGTGATGTGAGAGGGGAGGGTAAATGCTGATTTTTCTGATTGTGACACATGGGGATAAGGCCTTGACCAACATTTAAGAGCAGGTAGGTGGCTGTTGAAACTAGAGGTTCTCCTGAATATCAAATTCGCAAAAAATCCTCAACCATGGCTTCTTTTGACATGTGTTCTTTGAAAAAATCAGCATGTCTCTTTTCAACGCAAAAGTCTTTATCCCTGTTGACTCACCTTTACCATAAGATTTTCTCCTTTTCTCCTCCTGTAACTGCATTGTTGATGCCCAATCACTACTTCTAGTAACAGTGAACAGTTACCTACCAAATACTTATGGTGCAGTAAAAAATATTTACCATGGGTAAAAAAAGTTACTGTAGGTAAAAAGTGATTTGTATTTACCATGTAGGTGAAAAATATTTACTGTAGGTAAAAAATATTTACTGTGGTAAAAAATATTTACTGTCGGTAAAAAAGTGAAAGCGGAGTATGCTGTGTTGTGAGTCCACACGAACATCCTCGTGTAAATTTCACTAGAAATTCACACCTAGAATGGGCTATTCTGTAAGATATAGGTTGTAGGCATGCATAAGAGCTCGTTCCCACGTATCTTCTGTCCATGGCACTTTTTACTCTTTGGTGCTTGTGAAGTAGATTTTTCTTCTCTTTCAAGATCCCTTGGACTAGAGTATCCTCATCTCCCCAACAACTGACTGTGCCTTTATTGCATCTTCAGAAGGGGTCCTAAAAACCATGCATCATGCCATATCACCCATCCTATGGCGTACACATCTGTGGCCTTGGTCCATGGGCACGTGTGATTGCCACCTAGTAACTCAGGAGCTTGCCAAGGATGAATCTTTTGCCAGCTTTCATCGGTATTGTTGGTCTTTTGTGTCTCTAAGCCAACACGTAGAGCCAATCCCCAATCAATTATTCCAATACGGGGAGTGAGATCCTTGGTAAAGTCCAACATGATGTTCCATGGATGGAGATCATTGTGGATCACTCCCTCGTCATGTGCGAATCGCAATGCCTTCACCAAGGCATGGATCAACGAGGGAGCATGATTGCATAGGCTCTTGATGCGTGTTTTCATGTCTTCAGAGGGCTGCTCCCATTTAAAGTCTTCAGGGATCTTTCCTTTCCCCTCTTGATGCGCTACAAGCGTCGTGAAAGAGCCATGTGGAAGGGGCACTGTCTCCATAAGATCACCTAAAATTCCCCCATTGAAGTAGGGGAATATCAGAAACCATGGCAACGTTACAGAGTGGGAAATACTCCTCACAATCCCTCTATGGTTGAGATCTACCCCACTTTCTGATGCAAAGCTTTTCCACTGATGCTTGGCATGTCCTTCGAACTCCTTGGCACAATAAGTATTCGTTGCAGGAAGGAAACTGATCCCTTTGATTTGAACTTGCCACCCTGTGCCATAAGCCCCTGACCCAAGTTTCTTAATCTTCTTAATGGACTTATTTGGAATGCCCAGAGTCATACTACATTCATAATTGTATATACTGCTCTCCAAGTGACTGGCAGAAGCAGTAGAACCCGATGTTCCCTCAATGGCAGCCTCCTCAATAAACGGTTCTCCAACTTGGCTGCTCCCCATAACTCTGGTGATAGCCATTCGCATTTTCTTGCTTATGCCAAACTGTGTGTCTATGTGGGATGCTCGCCTTGACCTCTCCTTTTTAGCTCTCCATCTAGTGTTCCAATGCTCTAGATTACCCTTGTCTACTTCTTGAGGGCATTCCTCTTTCAAATCAGAGGCCACCTTGGGCAAATTGCCCACCCAACTGCTCAGTAATGAGATTATTGATTCGGTTGTTTTTTCTGGATATAACAACAACATTTTGCGGGCAATCTCACTGTAAAATGATTGCAATCTAGACTCATCTGCAATAATCTGCGCTATATCGTCGGGATCTAGTGCACTGACGATCGTAATCAACAATTGTCTAATTTTCTTTTTGAACTCTATCATTGAAGTAGCAGAAGGATCCATTTTGCCTGCAATAGTATTATTGCAAACAACACATTGTGAAATATAACTATGTGCCACTGCATTTGGATCTTTTCTACGTGAAAGAAAAAGTGCAGTATAGACCATAGATCTCATACACTTTTGCAGTGACACACCTAATCGCAATTGCAACCATGTGCCAATGCCTCACCATACGACAACTTACAAACAAATGCTCCTGTCATTCTAGCAGCAACACACCTAGTCGCAATTGCAACCATGTGCCGAAGCATGAATGACTGGGAGCAACATAAAACATAATCACCCTACGCTTTTGCAATGACACACCTAGCCGCAATTTCAACCATGTGCCAGTGCATTCACGCACGGTTACTTCTTTCAAACAAATGCTCCTGTCATTCTAGCAGCAACACACCTAGTCGCAATTGCAACCATGTGCCGAAGCATGAATGTCTGGGAGCAATATAAAACATAATCATCGTACGCTTTTGCAATGACACACCTAGCCGCAATTGCAACCATGTGACAGTGCATCCACGTACGATGATTTGATAAAAGAAATTTTATACCTTTAAGTTTTAACGCAAAAAACTCAAAAAAACATCAATAAAATAAGGAAGGGTTTAAAAAATTACTGCTACACTGCTTTGAGAATGTGGAAAGCTGCTAGAAAGTTTGGTGAAGACTTTTCAATGTACCTCTTTTGTGAAAAAGACAAGCATCGGCGTCACCTTTATATAGCCACGGCGGGTCCGGCGGGGAAATAGCTTTACTCGGCGGGCCCCACGGGCAAACTAATTAGCCCGGCGGGCTACGAGCCGGTCTCTAGGTCTCCCTAGAGGTCAAAAAAGATGAATGTCAATTAACATAATATTTGTTATTTTGCATTTCTATTGTTATTAACCTGAAATTATAGTGTGATCACGTCATTTTGAAATCCTTGCCAACATGGCAAGAGTAAGTTTTTTCATTGATTAAGGCTCTAATAAGTGATATTTTGCTGCACAGCTTTCTAAAGCTGATGGTCGTGTAGATGTCAAGCTGGAGGGATGTCCCGAGGAGAAACTTGCTCAACATATGAGAAAGGCAAAAAATAAATAAAAAATCGAGAAGACTGCAAATGAGAAGCCTGAAATGGAGCAAAAAAGCAAGGAAGAGGAAAAGACCCAGGGGCAGCTAGAAGAGGAGATGGACATAGAAGACACTAAGGAGATGTTGAATACCAACACAAGTTCTGACCCTAAACCCAGAGCCTGCAAAAGATTATAGTTTGCCCCCCCTATGTTTCTTTTTATGTAACCACTTCTAAAATTAATATAACTTTCTTTCCCATTCGACGTCTCTTTCATCTTGTGCCTAATTTTTGAACGTTGTGTATTTTTATTGTATGATTTCAATATGTAGATATGTCCTAATTGCATATTTAAATTTGAGTCTTGTGTAATTTTGCAACTGCAGATATGTTTTCAGTTGAAGAATGGCGCCTTACAGATATGTTCATGGTTGACAAGTAGAATGGTAGGGCTAACATTTGTGCAATATGGAATTGGGTGTTGTCTCCTCCAGTGCTCGTGTTTCCTCTATGGTATAGACTGTGTAAAAGAATCCCATTGATATGGCCAACGCCACCACCTCCGTTGAGCGTCTAGCGTAGGGTTCTCATTTTGGACCTTAATGGCTTACTGCTCAAGAAATTTGATGCAAAATATGGTGAAGAATTTCCCTACTGGCCAGAAATTTTGTATGTTGTTGAAGGGGATACACAGTTTTGGGTAAGGCCCGATGCAGAAGTGTTTTTGAATTTTTGTTTCAGATGGTTCAAAGTGTGGATATGGAGCTGTTGCAAGTTTGAGAAGCTCAAACGCACGCTAGCAACAGTGTTCCCAGACCACCACAAAAGATTCAATAGAGTGGTAAGTCAGGCGCAGTGCACAAGGGCCCTTTTTAAAATGGGCGCGACAGATAAACCGGTGTTCCACAAGAATCTCAAAAATTTTCCTTACCTACCACCTGACACACTTATCTTTGATGATTCTGGATATAAGCTAATGTTTAATTCATTGGGGTCATTTCTTGTTTCTCCCAAGCTAGAAAAGCAGTCTAAAGAAGTGCATGCCTGTTTTTTGTCAACCAGTGTTATAAGCTGGCTGGCACACTGGTTGATCTCTAAGGACAGAATTGAGTATACAAAGAGAACTGTAATTTGTGAAGACAGAGAACCTGACGACACCTATGTGCGTCATTTTTATTGGAAATGGCGGATTTACTTTTTCCAAAACAAAGGAACATATTTTTTTTGTAAAACAAAAGCTTCATAAAGTCTGTGAAGTGGGCAACTTTTGTTGATGTATTTTTTTGTCGATGGATGTAAATGGAGAATTACTCATCCTTTTTGTCAATCAATGTAACAGAATTCATGTATAATACATTTACAAGCAAGTTGCACGGAAATACATTGTATTCAATATTTGAAGTATCTTGCAAATAAAAGGAGAGAGGGAGAGGGACAAAGAGAGAGAGAGAGAGAGAGAGAGAGAGAGAGAGAGAGAGAGACTGATACCGGTATGATACTAAGAAGTGTCTGGTATGATACCGGTATGATACTGAGAAGTGACTGGTATGATACCCGTATGATACTGAGAAGTGACCGGTATGATATTGAGAAGTGAATGAGAAGTGACAAAGAGAGAGAGAGAGAGAGAGAGAGAGAGAGAGAGAGAGAGGGAGAGGGACTTATATGATACCGGTATGATACTGAGAAGTGACTGGTTTCAAACACTGTTCAGTTTACATTTAAAGGCAGAGTCAGAGAAAGGGATTCTTCCATCATGTTTGTACTATTAAATTGTAATCTCCAACTTGTATGATACCAATACAAAACCATTAAATTGTCGCCTTTATAGAACCAGTTTATTTAAAACGTAAGTACATGTAGTGATTCAAAGGGATAAACAAAGACATTTTTTTATTTTAAAAAGGAAGTTTGGACCAAAACTTTAAACAAACTGATTGCTACAGCTCAAAAGGCATACTATTGTAGATAGACTCTTTGACATCAAGTGATATTGTATATAGTTTTGAGTTGCTGGGATGGGGTATCGTGGGGATTTTGATTGCTCGAACAAGATGTGAATATATGAACACCTCTGGCTTTTTGTCCAAAAGCTTGTAGGTCTTCTCATTTATCATACAATAGTAAAACCCTTTGATAGCATAGGATCCTCGCCCAATGATATTGCCCCAGTCATCTTCAGCATCTGAATGAAACTCCTCTGCAGTGCATTTCACAATATAGAAATCCACTTTTTCTTCATTGTCATTTGGTGCAAGAATAGCAAAATTATCACCAACGATAAGAGCTTGACTGAGGGTTTCATAGTGTCCTTCATACGCTGCATCCTCATTTATTTCGTCGTCATCGTCTTCCCCTTCTTCTGTAGGCTCCAAAATAAGGTATGTCCAGAAAGTAACGTGTGACTTGCTCACACATCTCCTCCACTTTTCCTGTTTACATGCACTATAGAAACAAGACAGTGAACGTGTTCTCAAAGCAGTTGTATCATGCTCTGAATATGCAGAAACAGAGTGCATTGAGCGGGTATTTGTTACAGCCTTCACATCCCAATTTTTTCCCCTTTCGACATCCCCCAATTCAATCACCCAAAAAATCATGCTTACATAACGGGCGTGGGATGCATAGGTGGATGTAGCACCATCTGACAAGGTCCATCTCAATAATGCCACAACATCTGTAGCACAGTCTATCTTTGGGCAGTTTGGCTGCAATTGGTATTGAGTTCAAGATCTTTTTATCACTGCTCCCGCACTGTCGTGTTCTCCCTTACCATGGCCGGATCCAAAAAAGTTCCAAGACATTTTCCATCCTGTAAAAACACTATATCTGCATTTTATTCAATGGATAGAAGAAAATTAATATACTCTTGGCACGATAAAATTACCAAAAAAAACACGTATTATAATATTACTGATGTTAAACAAGAATTTTATTACAACTTTAATGGCAATATTATAGGTCTCTATATTAAAACCACCTTCAGATAATGTTTGTTAGAACATGGTATACCTGGCAAGGAAATAGAATGGTCTTCTTGCTTTGAATTGTGAAGCTGCTCCATCAGACCATACCCAATGACGCCTTATGTTTAGACCAAATTGCTTTAGCCATTCTGCATATTTTAGAAAATAGTGTTGAACAAAATGTGTGTCATGTTGCTTGTCATCTTAAATGAAGAAGTGAATTGTCTTGTGGATGTCACCTGCATAATATAAAAATCATAAATTATTGAAGGCTTAATACAAAAAAAAAAATATTGATCTAGGGTGATGCCGCTACCTGCAATTCGGAAATATGTTATGTGCACAAAAATAGTTACTTGACTTGAATACCAGTGCATGGACTGAATCTCATTTTGTTCTTTGAAACTATAATTTTCAGCAAAGTCAACAACTGACACAACAACATCTTCTGGAAAGCTTTGTATACATTCCTTATATTGTTTTGCTTGCCATCTATACACAAAATTATGCATTATGTATTTCTTAAGATGGTCTTTGAACATGACTGAGAGATCCTGACATGATATTTCCTTATGCAACAAGACTTTCCTTTTCTTCTTCTAACCGTCACGCACAGTTCCTACTTCTAGGTCCTCAAAAATCGTCACCACAATATTTTTAGCAATAAATGCAGCCTCTGCAGCACAGAAATCTAACTTATCCGGGCCACACCTTTTACATTGACCACTCAAGCAGGCAAGGGCATGGAAGGTGGACGTATCTAATTTTGGACACAGTATAGAGTCCAATAAGGTTGTTACACTCTTGATAGGGTTTTTTGGTGCCTTGCATCCACCATTGTCTTTGCATATGTTGCATTGACATTGGCAAGCTTTTCCATGCAGACCGAATACAGAACTTCACATGTGATTTATGGCATCCTTTAGGAAGGACATTTGAACATGTGAAATGCAGTAGCAAGTATATTGGTCTCTCAATTTCCACACAAAAATATGGCTCCATATACTCAAACGCACATTGCCTTATTACAATTTCAGGGTATTGTTCTTTGAAGTTGAGAAAGAGCTCCACCTACTGACGGGAGCAAACCGAACCCCGAACCCCGACGGCGTCTAAAACACCGGGGACCGAATGGCGCGCCTCGAGCCTTTCATGGTAAAGCAAACAGGGGGCACCACCTAGCTTCAGCGGCTAGGACGCAAACAACACACCACCATAACAAATTTTTCATCCAAGAGAGATGGATGCTTGGGAGTAATGATGAAGAGGAAAGGGAATGAGATCAAGTGAGAGAGAGAGAGAGAGAGAGAGAGAGAGAGTGAGGGAGGGGGTATAGCAGCTTAGTACTTAGGCACCACAAAAGGATGGCGAATCCGCACACCCTTCACGCATACACAAGCTCACTCCAAACACAAGACTAGGTGGGGATTCCGCACACCTCACATGGGCAAAACATTGCAAGAAAACATACTCACAAAACCTCAAGCTTTATTTAGAGAATAAGGCGATGAAATGGGGAGCATAGGGTAGGGGAATGAGAAGGGAGAGCGTGGTAGAGCACATGGCGGATAGGTGGGAGTTGATGGCGAAGACTCGCACGAGGGTGATGGCCATCATCCTTCATTTAGTTTCCCTTCATCTCCCATAGCCCAAGGGTGTAGAGGTCATGCTCAAGACGAGCATGGTGATTGCGGTGATGGTGATGGTGTGGGTGTGTGTGTGTGTGTGCACTAGGCACACACAGTGCATAGTGTACTCTTTGGTGATGGTGTGTGTGTCTTTAGTGTGATGGTGACCCCTCTTTATATAGGGGAGGAGGGGGGAGGAATTCTAGAATTTAGAAATGAAGAAATCATTATCTACATAGGCCATGTGACTGTGGGCCCCACTTGTCTGGCTGTGTGTATATGTGCCAGAACAGTAGTCTCATGAGAGAGAGACTAAGAGAGACAGAGATGGGTTGATGAAAAAAAGTGAGAGGTGACATGCAGAATAAAGTAATTACAAGAGGGGAGAGAGGGGAGTGTGTTCAGAGGTGAATCTGTGTGTAGATGTGTGTGGACACAAGAAAAATCAGGTAACCACCGGGTGGGGATGGGTCTGTGGGCACCTTTTTTCAGTGAAACTGAGTGTGTGTGAGTGTGGGGGAGGTTATTTAGCTACAAGACAAGAGACATGGCGCCCTTTAGAGAGAGAGGGGGGTATTTGGGTCATGGGATATGATAGGAGAGAGAAAGGGGGGGTGGGGTATACTATTTTGGAAGATAGCATAAGTTGCATGTGAGTTAGGGTGCATTATTGGTGAGTTAGAATGCATTATTGGTGAGAGGTGGGGTAGCTTGAGGGGAGAGAGAAAGGAGAAAGGAAAAGGGGAAGAGAGAGGGGGTTGACCTTTTGAGTGGAGGAGAGGAAAAGGGACACACAGCGGGGCAACAGTGAAGAAAAAGGAGGCAAGGTGGGGATGGGCTGCCCCGCAGGCATGAGATGGCCAATTTTACCTTTCTCATATATTTACATAATCATACTTTATTTTTTCTTACTTTTTCCAATGCCTTTTATCACTCCCTCCCTAAGAGGGGGTTTTCATGGAGTGGGGACGAGAGAAGAGGGGTATGGGAGCTTGGCTTGTGAAAGGCCCCCATCACTACAATGAAAAACATATATGGTTAAAGAACATTGAAGAAAACTGAATTTTTTTATTATCTTTGAAGAAAACTGTTACATTACTATTGAGGCGGTCCGGGGCGGGCAACAAGAGAAGTGGCCTCTAAGCACTCTTCTAGGCTCCCGTGCTGCTCAATTGGGTTGGGGTTGGAAAAAACAGCAAACACACACACACAAACCCGCAACCTAACCCTACACAAATTTGGGGCACCACCTAGTTTTGGATGCGAACTAGGACGCGTAAAGAGAGAGAGAGAGAGAGAGAGAGAGAGAGAGAGAGAGAGAGAGAGAGAGAGAGAGAGAGAGAGAGAGAGAGAGACGTGTAAAGAGAGAGAGAGAGAGAGAGAGAGAGAGAAAGAGAGAGATAATGCTCGGGATGCTTTGAAATGTATCGGCAGTGATCAAGCAAACACAATTATATATGTAAGAAAGAGAGAGAAGGGGGAGGGGATGCTTGTTGCATTAATACCTTCTTACAAATCTGTCACGACCAATCAAAGTGAGATTAGTATTTGTTCAACATAGCTTGAGTAAATTACACCACAACACATCACAAGAAAAGCCACCCCAATCACTGTCTTAAGGCCAGGGGAGTCCTCTCCACCCTGTTGTCCTCTTACAGTATGTGGAATTTATGGCTGAATTGATGACAACACCAAGAGACAAGCTATCAAGAACTTAAAAAAACACCAAGACACTTACACATCATTGTTGTCCATTACTTCACGTTGGAAGAGAGACAAAGTATCCAAGCTTAGTCCAAATCCACCCTCCTTGATTCAGCAAATGTTGGGCTTACACTAGTAGGAGAAATGATAGATTTCCTACTCTCAATTGAATGATCACTCTCTCTTACAATAGCATAGAGTTCCTTTGCTAATCACCCCTAATACAACACATGCATAAGCATAAGACAATGAGCTTCCACTCAAGAGCTCCTTCTAGAGAGGTTGAGCTTGGCTTCTCAAGCTATAGCATAGTGCTCTTGCTTATGGCTCCCCCCTTTTTGTGCTAGCTACACCCTCTTTTTATAGCAATTTTTTCAGCACTTATCTAATTTTTTTTCTTGGAATTATCAAGAAGTTGGTGGGGATAGATGAAGAAGAGAGAGAGAGAGGAGAGAAGTGGAGGTGATAGGACTTTTCATAGTAGGTTAGTGTTAGTAAATTAGTAGAGTTAGTATTTTTATTGATTTACAAATGGAATTGGATATTTACAATGGGAGTATCCATGTAGGATACAAATAAGGAATAAAAAAATCTTAATAGGTAAGAAAATATGGATTTCTTACAATGTTGATGCTCCAAGTGTCCTGAGTAGAGTCAATTTTGACGCTTGTTGACGGTCCACTAGCTTTGACGGTACATTTTTTCCACTCTTGACCTTCCTTTGGGAGCCAAGGTAAGTGAACATGAGTAATCAATCACCATGATGCTGTCTTTCAAGAGAAGAGGCTGAATTTTGTGGTGTTTTTTATAGATATGGGTAATATGGATGAGGAAAAATGAGACTATGTGGTCAATTTTGGAATGGAAGTGTGTGTAGGAGATATGAGTTCACCATGGTTTCTCTTATTCTTCAAGGTTGAGAAGAAGGTGAGTAGGGTGTAGAGAGGAGTGGTGAGAGAGGTGGGGATGATGAGTGGAGAAGTGTATGTGAAAGCGGAAAATGATAAAGTGGAAGAAGGAGTGTGGCTGCATAGCATGGGCCCACAAATAAAATCATAGCTCACAGCTCGTAGCTCAAAAAAATATGAAAAATTTTAAGGTGAAATTTCAACTCACGAGCTACAACTTTTGTTTCAAATTCGGGGAGCATCTGATCTTTAAAAATTCAGCAAAACCGACTGTTTTTTTCCACTGCACAAAATCCTTGTGAGGTCCTTCTTTGGATGATTCTTTTGAATACCTCCAAGAGTGAGCTCCCCATGGTGCATGCATGCATGCCACATACCCTTGACCTTATTTGGTAGGTCTATCATTCAAGATATTGTTGAGATCATGATATAAGTGAATAGTACAACTAAGAAAATCAAATATTGAGGGGTCTAAAAGAAATATGTACATGTCAAATATAAATAATTTAGGTGGAAAAAATATAAAGGGGTCAAAATAAATCTCTCATTATAAGTCTACCATAAAAAGATGAATATTTTTGGTGGTCTAATTTATGAGAGTAATAGAGAATAGATGTAGGAAGGAAAAAATCACAATAGTGAAAAAATATACACATAAATAGAACTAGTTTTTTTGGATTTTTATTGGAATGGAGTTACACCAAAAATAAGAGAAGCTTGTATGAAATTATTTTTATATGGAATAAAGAGTATGCAAAATGGTAAGAAAAAATATGGTAATGGTGAGTCAATGTACATAGCATAAATAACACACCATAGGTAGAAATATTTAAATAAATACCAAAATAATTATAAAAAATCCTTTTATTTAGGCCCTATATACAATGAAATATTTACACACAAATGGGCCATAATATATTTTAGTTTTTTATTTTATTTAGTTTTTTGGCTCAACTAGCCCAGTGACTAGCTAATTGAGGGTTTTTAAGAAAATATGGAGAAAGTCCCCTAACACACACACACCTATATACAGTGAAATGGTAGGGATAACCAAAATGTTTGAGTGATTTGATAGGGTGAGGCAGCTTACTATGGCAATTATGGAAAGCCGAAAAACGGCTATCACTATAAACCATTATTTTTATTTCAAACCAGTATGTTTTTTCACTTAATTGGTTAGGCAAACCAGTACATATGAACACATGTCCTTGGTACGTACCAGTCGTATATAAGTGTCAACCAGTTCAAATGTTCTTACTGCTGATGTAAACCAGTCTTTTCATTTCAAACCGGTATGTTATTTACCTAACCAATACATGTGAGCACTTAACCACGATGTATACCATTGAGAAATAAGTGTTAAAAAAATGAACACATGTCCTTGGTACGTACTAGTGGTATATAAGTGTCAACCAGTTCAAATGTTCTTACTGCTGATGTAAACCAGTCTTTTCATTTCAAACCAGTATATATGAACACATGTCCTTGGTACGTACCAGTGGTATATAAGTGTCAACCAGTTCAAATGTTCTTACTGCTGATGTAAACCAGTCTTTTATTTAAAACCGGTATGTTATTTACCTAACCAATACATGTGAGCACTTAACCATGATGTATACCAGTGAGATATAAGTGTTAAAAAAATGAACACATGTCCTTGGTACGTACCAGTGGTATATAAGTGTCAACCAGTTCAAATGTTCTTACTGCTGATGTAAACCAGTCTTTTCATTTCAAACTAGTACATATGAACACATGTCACCGGTATGTTATTTACCTAACCAGTACATGTGAGCACTTAACCACGATGTATACCAGTGAGAAATAAGTGTTAAAAAAAATTTACTGGATATGTAAACCAGTATTTTCCTTTCAAACCAATACGTTTTTTACCTATCTGACATGATGAACAGTACATGTGAACACTCGACCAGTACATGTGAACACTTAACCACGATGTATACCAATGAGAAATAAGTGTTAAAAGTTTTTCACTGGTTATGTAAACCAGTTTTTTACCTAACTGGTATGACAAACAGTACATGTGAACACTCGACCAAGATGTTTACTGGCATAAAATGTGTAAACGGTTTTAAATCTATTTACTGGTTATGTAAACCGGCATTTAATATCAAACCGCTATTAGTTTTTATATAATTGGTTATGTTAAGTAGTATGTCTACTACATACCACATATACACTTGACAAAGTTGTAAACTACTACGAAAATGTGTTAACCATTTGAAATTAATTTACTCGTTATATAACCGATCTTTTCATTTCAAACCGGTATTAGTAAGTGCATAATTGGTCGGGTTAACTAGTACATCTTTCACATACCACATATATACACTTGACCAAGTTCTATACTAGTGGGAAAAAAGTGTTAACCAACTAAAATTAATCTACTGGCTATGTAAACCAATTTTTTCATTTAAAATTGGTATTAGTTATTACATAACTGGTTAGGTTAACCAGTACATCTTTCACATACCATATCAAGAGTTGTTTAAGATGCTTACACAGGTCATGGAAACCCATATCCGATATTTATCTACTTTTAACTAGGACCGAATACATATTAAATATTTCCATTCATAGTTTTTTCATGCGGCAACCATACTGCATATGCATACGAGTATGAAAGTATGGTTCAAGTATGGTAAATCTGCAACCATACTTTCAGACTTGACCTCAGCCACTTGTGTATTAGTAAATGCAAACTGCATTTGCTCAGCCCTTCCGATCTGTTGCATCGATTTCCACACTGCAGATGTTCATGACCCATTGCATACAGAGAACCTAGTGCAAACCTACAAACTGTATTCATTCAGCCAGTTGCGTACACAGAACCTATCACAAACCTGCAAACCGAATTTGCTACTAGTGCTGACTCGTCTACAAAAGTATGTTTCAGCAAACATACGTGTATGATAAAAACTATGTTTCCATTTATATTCTCCTTCACATCTAGTATTTATCTACTCTTAATCTAGGACCAAATACAGATTCCCCTTATTTCCATTTATAACTTCCTTCATATCCGATTTCATATCTACTCTTATCAACCCAATTATAGTGAATATAGGTAATGAATGCAAATATTAGAAAACAAAAATGGATATAGTGAAGCAAGTTATTACCTGAGATTGTTCAAGAAGATGCACAGGATGTTTGACATATGAATTTCTTCCAATACACTTTCTGCACACATCCTTCTTATTGGGTGAAACACGAGTGTTAGACATCCAAAAAGAGAAGATCAACTCTTTCTCATTAGGTGTTATGAAACCACGATCCATGGGCTGTCGAGCACACAAAGAGATTGGAAAATGCCATCACCTGCTACCCTCAATCGATTCTTTATAGCTATGAAGTTCCTCTTGTGCAAATTTAGCAATTTAGATGCAACTAAAACATTCACTTTTGAGGTAGATGTACACTCAACATTCATAAGCATTGTGGTGATGAACCTTTTAAGAAAGAGCTCCTGTCCGCTCTTGGGTAATTTGATTGCATCTACTGTGTTGCGTATGGATTCAACGAAGGTTGTTTGTGCCCTGGGAATTTCAAGGTCTCCAAGAGAAGGATGATTGACAAAGTTGCACAAAATATTTGAGCGTGATGCAACATCGAGGGTCTTTGTACGCCGATTGAAGAGCATAACAAGGTCATTGCAAAGTCTTTGATTCTTTGCATCATCAGCACCATTTTGGCTCTTCTATGCTTATCAACAGTAGCTTTTTGTCTTTGTTTAGAGATAGATATAGCCTCCTTAATTTTTTGGAAAGATTATTGTAAATCACGGCTACAATCATCGGCAGCGAAGATCTTCCCATGTATTTTAAGTAGAAAGGGACTTTTAGGTCTTCCCTCTATGATTTCAAAAGGTGTTTTTCCCATAGAAGTATGGACAGTATTATTGTACGCATACTCTACAAGGGTTAAGTACTTCTCCCATTGTGAGCGTTGATCTACTTCTATAACATAAGTCCTTAGTAGAGCGAGAATCGTAAGATTGGCTATCTCACTTTGGCCATCCGTTTGTGGGTGATAGGCCGAAGAGAAATTCAATTTTCTACCTAGAGACCTTTCCAAAAATTATTGGTCATTCTATGATCTCTATCTGACACAATGGATGTTGGCAATCCATGGTGTTTGAAAATCTAAGATATGAAGAGAGTTGCCATTTGGTGTGTCTTGATAGTCTTTTTGATAGGAATAAAGTGTGCTAACTTGCTAAACATGTCGGCTATTGTCTAGATAGAGTAGGTTAAATACCTCTATGTCCCACATAGGGAGGAGCGTTGGATTCATGCATAACTTTCTCACAAAGGGAATGGGTAACACATAGCCTATTGCAAGGAGAAGCTAACCATCATGCAAGGTGAATGGTTCCTCTTTCTTCCCTAAGGCAAGGGCTGACATTATACCTTTAAAGTCAAGGTTAGTAACATACTCATCTATCATAGAAGATAGATCATTGTGAGTTACGATAGACACCACATTGACATTTGCTCGTCGTGAAAGTGCATCGGCCACTTGATTATGCTTACCAGCAATGTGAGCAATATGAAAATAATTTTTTGCGCGCCTCATTTGTTTGTCGAAAAGCTTTGGCTTTCATCATGAAGTACTTGAGACTTTGGTGGTCCGTTCGCAAAATGAAAGGAGTCCCTAATAAATAGTGCTTCCATGTGTCTAGGGCATGTAGAACAGCTAAAAGCTCTTTTTTGTGTATGCCCAAGACTCGTTCATCGGCATTGAGCTTTCGTCTCTTATATGCTATGGCATGCCCTTCTTGCTCCAAGGCAATCACCACAAGCATCATATTGGACCTTAAACGGTTTTGAGAGATCCGGAAGCATAAGGACTGGTTGGGAGGCAAGCTTCTCTTTGAGTTTGTCAAAATAATTTTTCTCCTTAGTAGTCCATAAGTACTTAACGTTCTTCTTTTTTAAGTCATGCAATGGTCCCACTATTTGAGAGAATTTTTCTATGAAACGTCTATCATATGCACACATACCAATAAAGCTTCTTAGCTCATGTAGATTCCTTGGATTGGGCCATGCTTTTATTACCTTCAACATTCATTTGGATACCATCTTGAGAGATAATATGACCTAAGTATTGAATCTCTTGAAGGAAAAATTTGCTCTTCTTTTGGGTGATAAAAATCTTGTTCTCCCTCAAAGCTTGAAAAATTACCTGGAGGTGTTGCTTGTGTTCCTCCAAAGACTTGGAGTAGATGATGATATCATCAAAGAAAACTCCAGTGAATTTGCAGTAGGTTCTAAAGATTTTCTCCATTAAACTATCAAACATGGCTAGTGAATTAGTCAAGCCAAAAGGCATGACTAGATATTCATAAAGACCAAATGTTGTACGGAACGCGGTCTTTAGGATATCTTCATTCACTATCCTTATTTAATGGTAGCCACTTTTAAGGTCAATCCTACTGAAGTAGGTCGAACATTGTAGCGTATCAAATAGATCTTCTACCAGTGGTACGGGAAATCTATTTTTGAAAGTAATATGGTTTAGCGCTCGATAGTCCACACACATGCAGTATGTACCATCTTTCTTTTGCGCTAAAAGGACTAGACAACAAAAGGGAGAGGAGCTAGGCCTCACCATCCCTCTGTCTACCAATTCTTGTACTTGCCTCATGATCTCCTCTTGTTGAGCTTGGGAAACTCGATAAGGAGGCTTGTTAGGTGGTGAGGTTCCTAGTAGGAACTCAATTCGATAATCATCATCCCTTCGTTTTGGAGGTAAGTCCATAGGGATATCATCGATGAACACATCTTGAAATACATTTAGAAAATTAGACAAGTCTAACTCCTCTTTATTCCTATCATTTACATTTAATGAAACATTAGGACCTTTTAGGGACTCTTTGACAACAATCATCTACGGAAAAATAGAGCTTTTCATTGATTTATCAAAAGCAGGAGAATTTACAGGTGGTATAGTACGATCGAACTCACTAGTATATATATACATGCTCTTTTTCTTGTAGGTGAAGTAAATTCTCCTTTCAGGGAACTTCATGTTGGCAGCCATGCAGTTGAACCATGGTGCCCCTAGGATAACATCCTCATGTTGGAGAGGAGAGATGAAAAAATCTTCTTTGTCGATGTAGCTTTGGACATGAATCCTCAACTTCCCAATCAAGGGAGTGACGGATGCTTGATGTCCCTTGAAAGCTCCATTGGTAGTTACAATATCTTCCATCTCCGAATCTTGAATACCAAACTTAGTGGCCAACTCCATTGATATGAAGTTATGAGTAGAGCCAGGGTCTAACAGGATGAAGGCATCATGCTCCCTTACCTTTCCCGAAGCATAGGAGAGAGGTGATCCTTTGCAATGAGCATCCTCTTTTGAAGCTTCAATCGTGGAAGCTCTAGGAGTCTCATTGTGGGCATTTCTCTTGGGGCAATAACGATAGCCATGTCCTTGATCCCCACATTTCAAACATTTGTGGTCCTTACGAAAAGCTTCAAGCTCTTCAAGAAAGAGTTTATTTTTACCTTTGTAAACTCCCTTCTCCTTGGACCGATTGTTGCTGTTGTTGTTGCTATTGGAAATGCCTTGGGAATAATTTTGAGCATTGTTTTATCCCTTTTCATCACTTTTGTCTTTGCTTTCCATGGGCTTAGTATTCTTTTTAGCCCCTTGTTGTAAATTGATACACAAAGCAACCATAGTGTGGTGGATTACTTTGGTAATAGAACCAGGCCGTTGGGAGTTAACATACTTGGCCATTTCTTTAGGTAATCCCACACAAAATTGTTGCTTTTGCTCAATGAAGTCTATCTTTTGAAAGACAGTAGCCTCAAATGTAAATCCCAAAACTTGTCCACATATTTGTGGATAGACTCATGGGAGAGAAGTTTCAAACTCTACCATTTGTTGGTAAGAACTTTTTCCTTTACATCACTTGCAAGGTATTCCTTCATGATGGAAACTTGTAGAGTTTTCCATGTCTTTGAGGCTTTGCCGTTGCCACAAAGGCTAGCCACCATTGACGAGCCAATTTTTGGAAGTGCATAGCTACATTGCGTAGCTTGGAGGACTCAATGAAACCCTTGTCTCCAAAGGCCACATCAAACTGTTGGATGAAGGCCAATACTTTGTCAATGGCACCAAAGGTGCCATCATAGGTGAGAAAAGAGATACTCTTTCCTCCCTCTTTGAACTTCTTAAGCTTTTAGGACCTTCGCCACCAGGCAGGGTAAGATTTGCGATGTCCTCTCCTCTTGTATTCTCTAGGAGAATAGCTATTGCTTTCATCAAAAGAGGAGTAAGGTGGAAAATAAGGAGAAAAGGGTGACCTCTTTCTTGCCCTTTTCTTCCTTTGTTTTCTCTCTTCCCTTTTGGAGTGTAATGGAATTTGCCTATTCAATTTGAGAGTAGTGGAATTTATTGAGAGTACTTTCAAGAAATGATTTTGTGAGCATAGTGGGTAGACATAATTGAAGATAGCAACATAATTATAGCAATTAGTTAACTTGGCATGGACAATACTTTTGCAAGAGAGAGAATTTAGAGAACATGACAACAGTTGAGGCCCGGATTTATGTGGAGCCGGTCCCCCCTCCAATAGGCATTTGTATTATGATTTCTCCCATAAAGAGAGACTTGTTACAATACATTCTTTGTGTTCCTTGTGACCTAGGTGAAGCAATGAAGATGGAAAGCTTCATGCATCACCATCATAGCATAACCTAAACTTGAAGAAAGCTTTAACTATATCAAGCCTCAGTCCCAAGACCTCAAACACCTTCGAAGGTGGAGAGAGCTAGCAGGGAATGAGGGTAGGGAAGAGGAAGAAGAAACATTTCATACGAGAAAGAGCTAGTTCCTCACTTATCATAACTCTTGTGCTAGCATACATAATAGCATAGTAATGAAGAAGAAATAGATGGCAAGCTCAAGCATTGAAACATGGCTCTTGGATGGATTTGCACTCCATAGCCAAGAGTGTTGGTGTAGGCTCTCAACCTCTACTTGCTTGGAGAAGGAGAGGGAGTTCTTGCACTTTTCATAGTACACAATGAGAGTTTTTGTGAGTGTGTGTGGGTGAGTATACCCCCTAAGCACCCCCCTAGCTTGCTTGGGTCGACCCCCCCTTGTAGCTCATGCTTGAAGCTCATTGGACCCCTCCAGGCCTAGCCAATCACAAGCAAGAGCCATTACAAGCAACATGGGTAGCCTTGGGACAAGTGTCCCCCTTTCCCCTTTGAGAGAGAGGACTTGATAAATGCAAAATCAATTAATTAAATATCCTAAATTATCATTGGACCCCTTGGGTGGCCAACCAATAGGCTTCAGGCACACCATGAGGGCAACATGGGGAGGAACTTGACAAGTGTCCTTGCTGCCTCTTCAAGCTGGGGCTTCCCTTGTGTGTGTGTGTGTGTGTGTGTGTGTGTGTGTGTGTGTATTCTCTCTCATCCCCCCCCCCCCCCCCCCCCCCCTTGTAGGCTCGCCCCCCTCCTTGTAGGGATATTTTTGAATTTGGATGAGCAAGCCCCTTAGTCATCAAGCATGACTAAGCACTTGAAGTAGGGGGTGTTCCCACAAGCATCTCAGGCAAGCTTCTCAAGGCACCTCAAGCACCTTAATCATGCACCAAGTCAAGCACCTCAAGCATGGAGCCAGTCAAGCACCTCAAGCATCTTAATCAAGCACCTCAAGCATGACAAGCACCTCAAGCACGACAAGCACCTTGAGCTTGGGACGGGTTCCCACCTCAAGCTCAGCCCTAGCTTACCTAAGGTCAAAGGACTTTTACACACATTATTGGAGGTCTTCAATGAAGCTAACCCTAAGGTCTTATGCTCCATTGGTTAGCCTTGCTCTTGATAGACCATCTCCCATTTGGGCCCCTTTACTATTGGCCCCGTGTTGAGATAGATCTATAAGCACATATCTATATCTTAACACTTGTTCCCATTTATTCTCCCACATTAAGTGATCAATTTAATATGAGAAAATCATTTGGGTTGGTTAGATATTATATTTTATGACATTACCTCTCTCTTGAAATCATAGTCGTCCTCGACTATGAGGTAGAAGAGATAAAGCCTTAGTCATTAGTCAATCGTACTTAGCGGGTAGAGGATCCCTTTTTTACCCTACGACATCTTTCCAAGATGGATGACTAATCCATTTGGTGCTTGGGAGACATAGCTGCCGCAAGCATGTCTGCTCTTTAGTCCATTTCATTCTCCCAAAGTAGAGTGACAAATTATACTTGGTGTTTGAGAGACGTCGTCATCACAAACATGATTCTAAGCATGCATACTAGTTAAATTTGTGCACAATTAAAAAGAGGATTAGTCTTATAAGACAAAAACATGAGTCATTTAAAAGAGAGTTGTACATTTTCTTACTCTAATGTAGCATTGTAAGCATTGACAAGGTTCATACTATCCTTAAGTTGTACTCCTTGCATCCATTTAGCATCTTCAAAAGGATAATTTTTGAACTTAATAAGATACCGTCGGATTATCTTACCATGTCGTAGTACCTTGTCTTCATGCCGAAGGACAGCTTCGGGTTGTAGCACCTCTTCTTGGTCTTCAACTTCGAGAGGGTCTTCAATAATTGGTTCAGTTGGTGGCTCTCCTTTGTAGGGCTTAAGTAGGCTTACATGAAAGGCATTGTGTATAAGCCAATGGTTGGGCAACTTGAGTTGATAAGCCGTCTCATTGATGGGCTTCAAGATTTGGAAAGGACCATAGTATCTTTTTGCTAGTTTAGCATAATACTTTTGATGGCCCGTAGGATTTTTGCCCGTCGTTTGCCTGAATCGAGCCTTAGGAAACTTGAGTAAGACCCAATCATTTTCTTTGAACATTAAGGCTCTTCTGTGCTTATCAGCAGCAGCTTTTTGCCTTTGTTGAGAGATGGCTATAGCCTCCCTAATCTTTTGAAAAGATTCTTGTAGGTCACGGCTATACTCATCGGCGGCGAAGATCTTCCCATGTACTTTGAGTAGCAAGGGACTTTTAGGTCTTCCCTCTATGATCTCGAAAGGTGCTTTCCCCGTAGAAGTATGTACAGTATTATTGTAGGCATACTCTACTAGAGGTAAATACTTTTCCCATTGTGAGCGTTGATCTACTTCGGTAACATAAGTCTTGAGTAGATCGAGTATCGTAAGATTGGCTATCTCACTTTGGCCATCCGTTTGTGGGTGATAGGCCGAAGAGAAATTCAATCTTGTTCCTAGATTTTCAAAGAGACCTTTCCAAAAATTACTGGTCATTCTAGGATCTCTATCTGACACGATGGATGTGGGTAATCCATGGTGCTTGAAAATCTGAGATATGAAGAGAGTTGCCATTTGATGTGCCTTAATAGTCTTTTTGACAGGAATAAAATGTGCTTGCTTGCTAAACCTGTCGACTATTGTCCATATTCCTGTATTCCCATGGATAGACTTGGGTAATCCAAAGATGAAATCCATGGATATACTCTCCCATGGTGAATTTGGAATAGGCAATGGCTGGAGTAATCCAGGTTGCTTCCCTCTATCATACTTGGTCTTTTGGCATGCTACACATTTTGAAACATACTCTTGTATGTCCACTTTCATGGTAGGCCAATAGAAATACGTCTCTACTCCTCGGAGAGTAGGTTAAATACCTCTATGCCCTGCATATGGAGGAGCATGGGATTCATACATAACCTTCTCACGAAGGGAATGGGTAACACATAGCCTATTGTCGTGGAGAAGATAACCATCCTGCAAGGTGAATGGTTCCTCTTTCTTCCCCAAAGCAAGGGCTGACATTATGTCTCTAAAGTCAGGGTCAGTAGCATACTCATCTATCATAGAGGATAGATCATTGTGAGTAGCTATAGACACCGCATTAACTTTTGGTCGTCGTGAAAGTGCATCGGCAACTTGATTGTGCTTACCAGCTATGTGAGCAATATGGAAATTAAATTGCGAAAGAAAATTTGCCCACCTCATTTGTTTGTCGGAAAGCTTGGTTTGCGTCATGAAATACTTGAGACTTTGGTGGTCGGTTCGTAGGATAAATGGAGTCCCCAATAGGTAGTGCTTCCATGTGTCTAGGGCATGTAGAACAGCTAAAAGCTCTTTCTCATAAATGCCCAAGACTCGTTCATCACTATTGAGCCTTCGGCTCTCATATGCTATGGCATGCCCTTCTTGAAGCAAAACTGCTCCAAGGCAATCACCACAAGCATCACATTGGACCTCAAATGGTTTTGAGAGATCCCGAAGCACGAGGACTGGTTGGGAAGTAAGCTTCTCTTTGAGTTTTTCAAAAGCATTTTGCTCCTTAGTAGTCCATACAAACTTAACGTTCTTCTTTGTTAAGTCGTGTAGTGGTCCTGCTACTTGAGAGAATTTTGCTATGAAGCGTCTATAGTATGCACACATACCAATAAAGCTTCTTAGCTCATGTAGATTCCTTGGGTTAGGCCATGATTTTATTACCTCTAACTTTGATGGATCCATACGAATACCATCATGAGAGATAATATGACCTAGATATTGAATCTCTTGAAGGAAGAATTCACTTTTCTTTTTGTTGAGAAAAAGTTTGTTTTCCCTCAAGGCTTGAAAAATCACTTGGAGATGTTGCTTATGTTCCTCCAAAGATTTGGAGTAGATGATGATATCATCAAAGAACACTCCAGTGAATTTACGATATGGTCTAAAAATTTTCTCCATGAGACGATTTCAAGTAGCTGGTGCATTAGTCAAGCCAAAAGGCATGACTAGATATTCATAAAGACCAAATGTTGTGCGAAACGCGGTCTTTAGGATATCTTCATCCACTATCCTTATTTGATGATAGCCACTCTTAAGGTCAATCCTACTGAAGTAGGTAGAGCCCTGTAGCTTATCAAACAGATCTTCTACCCGAGGCACGGGAAATCTGTTTTTGATAGTGATATGGTTTAGTGCTCGATAGTCCACACACATACGGTATGTACCATCTTTCTTTTGCACTAAAAGGACTGGAGAACAAAAGGGAGAGGAACTAGGCCTCACCGTCCCTTTGTCTACCAATTCCTGTACTTGCCTCATAATCTCCTCTTGTTGAGCTTGTGAGACTCGATAAGGAAGTTTGTTAGGCGGTGAGCTTCCTGGAAGGAGCTCAATACGATGGTCATCATCCCCTAGTTTTGGAGGTAGGTCCATAGGGATATCATCGATGAACACATCTTGGAATCCTTTTAGCAAAGTAGACAAGTCTAACTCTTCTTGATTCCTATCATTTGCATTTGATGAAACATTATTAGCTTTTAGAGACTCTTTGACATAAATCATGTACGCAAAAACTGAGCTCTTCATTGATTTATCAAAAGAAAGAGGATTTACAAGTGGAATAGTGCGACCACGCTCACTAGCATCTATATACATGTTCTTTCCCCTATAGGTGAAGTAAATTCTCCTTTCAGGGAACTTCATGTTGGCAGCCATGCGATCAAACCATGGTGCCCCTAGGATAACATCCTGATGTTGGAGAGGAGAGATGAAGAAGTCTTCTTTGTTGACATAGCTTTGGACATGAAGCCTCAACTTCCCAATCAAGGGAGTAACGGAGGCTTGTTGTCCCTTGAAAGCTGCATCAGCTGTTACTATATCTCCCATCTCAAAAGCTTGAATTCCCAACTTGGTGGCCAACTCTATTGATATGAAGTTGAGAGTAGAGCCAGGGTCAAACAAGATGAAGGCATCATGCTCTCTTACCTTTCCCCAAGCATAGGAGAGTGATGATCCTTTGCAATGAGCATCCTCTTTTGGAGCTTCGATTGTGGAAGCCCTAGGAGTCTCATTGCGAGTATTCTTCTTGGGGCAAGAACGATAGCCATGTCCTTGCTCCCCACACTTGAAACACTTATGGTCCTTGCGAAAAGCTTCAAGCTCTTCAGGAGAGAGTTTGTTTTTACCTTTGTAAACTCCCTTCTCCTTGGACCGATTGTTGTTGTTGTTATTGTTGTTGTTGGAAGTGCCTTGGGAATTATTTTGAGCATTGGATTTCCCCTTTGTATCATTTTTATCTTTGTTTTCCATGGGCTTGACATTACATCTAGCCCCTTGATGGAAATTGATGCGTGAAGCAACCATGGTGTGGTGGATTACTTCGGTAATAGTACCAGGACATTGAGAGTTCATGTATTCAGCCATCTCTTCAGGTAATCCCGCATAGAATTGTTGTCTTTGCTTGGCAAAGTCTATCTTTTGAAAGACAGTAGCTTTGAGATGTAAATCCCAAAACTTGTCTACATACTTGTTGATAGACTCATGAGAGAGAAGCTTCAAGCCGCGCCATTCGATAAGAACTTTATCTTTAGTATCGCTTGGAAGAAATTGCTTCATGATGGAAACTCGTAGAGTTTTCCATGTCTTTGGGGCTTCTCCATTGCCACGAAGGCTATCCCACCATTGACGAGCTGATTTTTGGAAGTGCATAGCTACATGGCGTAGCTTGGAGGACTCTGTGAAGCCCTCGTCCCCAAAGGCCACATCAAATTTCTGGATGAAGGCCAACACTTTGTTGGTAGCACCAAAGGTGCCATCGTAGGTGAGAAAAGAGATACTCTTTCCTCCCTCCTTGAACTTCTTTAGCTTTTGTGACCTTCTCCATGTAGGAAATGATTTGCGATGTCCTCCCCTCTTGTATTCTCTAGGAGAATAGCCATAACTTTCATCGGAAGAGGAGGAAGGTGAAGAAGAAGGAGAAGAGGGTGACCTCTTCCTAGCCCTTTTCTTCCTTTGTTTCCTCTCTTGCCTTTCAGAGTGATGAGGAGAAGGACTATAGGTTGCTCTTTTCCTCTTGGGAGGAGTAGGCGATCGTCTAGACCGCCGTCTTCGTGGAGCCACCTCTTCAGAAGAACTTAGACTTTCATTGCTTTCTTTCTCTTTGGATTCCTCCTCTCGAATGGGAGAGAGTCTTCTTTTGGGGGTCTCTTCAAGAGGCCTCCTAAGCTCTCTCTCCTCTGGGAGAGGAAGGGAAATTCCATAAGCACGAAGTTGTTGAGTAACTTCGTCTTGCAGAGCAGGGTTGCCCATAGCTTGCTACAACCTAGCGACGAGATAATTCACAAACATGGGAGCATCATCATTAGCACCTTCATGTGCAAAATCAAAGCTATCAATGTTCATTCTACTCTCTTGATTATTGTCAGCCATGTTAACAAAATTTATGTTTATACTTAGTGTATGCTTTGGCAGTTCAAAACCTTAGTTGCCACTCCTCTTAGCCTTTGAAAATCGGCTCTTAAGTATCTACACCCACGGCTCAAAATGGTTAATTATAGAGAGTAGAAGTAGGTCTAACATAGCAGAGTTGCCAAGGGCTAGCTCCTTTTGGACTTCTTATGGCTCAATAATGGTAAATCCTTAGGCAAGTCTAAAATGACTCCATTATTAAGTCCAAAGCTCCCGAGGTGTGCACCATCCCCCACATAGTGGGCTTAACAAAACCGATATTAGATCCCAATTCCACTTACTCTATTATAATTAACAACATCAACCATTTATAGGCTACTTAAGGACCTCTCTTCTTAAGCAAGAAAAGAGAAACCAAATGCTCTAATACCAATGTAATGGAATTTGCCTATTCAATTTGAGAGTAGCGGAATTTAATGAGAGTACTTTCAAGAAATGATTTTGTGAGCATAGCGGGTAGACATAATTGAAGATAGCAACATAATTATAGCAATTAGTTAACTTGGCATGGACAATACTTTTGCAAGAGAGAGAATTTAGAGAACATGACAACAGTTGAGGCCCGGATTTATGTGGAGCCGGTCCCCCCTCCAATAGGCATTTGTATTATGATTTCTCCCATAAAGAGAGACTTGTTACAATACATTCTTTGTGTTCCTTGTGACCTAGGTGAAGCAATGAAGATGGAAAGCTTCATGCATCACCATCATAGCATAACCTAAACTTGAAGAAAGCTTTAACTATACCAAGCCTCAGTCCCAAGACCTCAAACACCTTCTAAGGTGGAGAGAGCTAGCAGGGAATGAGGGTAGGGAAGAGGAAGAAGAAACATTTCATACGAGAAAGAGCTAGTTCCTCACTTATCATAACTCTTGTGCTAGCATACATAATAGCATAGTAATGAAGAAGAAATAGATGGCAAGCTCAAGCATTGAAGCATGGCTCTTGGATGGATTTGCACTCCATAGCCAAGAGTGTTGGTGTAGGCTCTCAACCTCTACTTGCTTGGAGAAGGAGAGGGAGTTCTTGCACTTTTCATAGTACACAATGAGAGTTTTTGTGAGTGTGTGTGGGTGAGTATACCCCCTAAGCACCCCCCTAGCTTGCTTGGGTCGACCCCCCCTTGTAGCTCATGCTTGAAGCTCATTGGACCCCTCCAGGCCTAGCCAATCACAAGCAGGAGCCATTACAAGCAACATGGGTAGCCTTGGGACAAGTGTCCCCCTTTCCCCTTTGAGAGAGAGGACTTGATAAATGCAAAATCAATTAATTAAATATCCTAAATTATCATTGGATCCCTTGGGTGGCCAACCAATAGGCTTCAGGCACACCATGAGGGCAACATGGGGAGGAACTTGACAAGTGTCCTTGCTGCCTCTTCAAGCTGGGCTTCCCTTGTGTGTGTGTGTGTGTGTGTGTGTGTGTGTGTGTGTGTGTGTGTGTGTGTGTGTGTGTGTGTGTGTGTGTGTGTGTGTGTGTGTATTCTCTCTCATCCCCCCCCCCTTGTAGGCTCGCCCCCATCCTTGTAGGGATATTTTTGAATTTGGATGAGCAAGCCCCTTAGTCATCAAGCATGACTAAGCACTTGAAGTAGGGGGTGTTCCCACAAGCATCTCAGGCAAGCTTCTCAAGGCACCTCAAGCACCTTAATCATGCACCAAGTCAAGCACCTCAAGCATGGAGCCAGTCAAGCACCTCAAGCATCTTAATCAAGCACCTCAAGCATGACAAGCACCTCAAGTAGGACAAGCACCTCAAGCACGACAAGCACCTTGAGCTTGGGCCGGGTTCCCACCTCAAGCTCAGCCCTAGCTTACCTAAGGTCAAAGGACTTTTACACACATTATTGGAGGTCTTCAATGAAGCTAACCCTAAGGTATTATGCTCCATTGGTTAGCCTTTCTCTTGATAGACCATCTCCCATTTGGGCCCCTTTACTATTGGCCCCGTGTTGAGATAGATCTATAAGCACATATCTATATCTTAACACTTGTTCCCATTTATTCTCCCACATTAAGTGATCAATTTAATATGAGAAAATCATTTGGGTTGGTTAGATATTAGATTTTATGACATGGAGTGACGAGGAGAGGGACTATGGGTTGATTGTTTCCTCTTGGGAGGAGTTTGTGACTGTCTAGACCGCCGTCTTCCTAGAGCCACATCTTCAGAGGAACTTAGGGCTTCGCTTCTTTCTCGTTCTTTGGATTCCTCCTCTCGTATGGGAGAGAGTCTTATTTTGGGAGTCTCATCAAGAGGCCTCCTAAGCTCTCTCTCCTCTTGGAGACGAAGGGAAATCCCATAAGCACTAAGTTGTTGGGTAACTTCAGCTTGCAAAGCAGGGTTGCCCATAGCTTGATGCAACCTAGTAACAAGATAATTAACAAGCTTGGGGGCATCATCATTAGCACCTTTATGTGAAAAATCAAAGTTATTAATGTTCATTATACTCTCTTGGTTATTGTCAGCCATGCTATTAAACTTATGTATAGATTACTTTGTGCTTTGGTACCCTCAAAAACCTTAGTCGCTAATCTTCTTTACCTTTGAAAATTGGTACCCTCAAAAACCTTAGTCGCTAATCTTCTTTACCTTTGAAAATTTGTCTTAAGTAGCCACACCTGTGGTTTAGACACTATTGATTGCAAAGACTAGTGGGGAGCGTCTAACATTGCTCGGTTGATTATGGTTCCTGTTGAGCTTGCTCGTAGCTCAATAATGGTTAAGCCAAAGGCAAGCCCCAAAAGGCTCCATTATTAAGACTATAGTTCCTTCTCAACCGAGATAATAGATCCCTATCCCACTTACCCTATTGCAATGAACAGGTCCAACCTTTCATGGACAACTGAAGGACCTCTTTTCTTAAGCAATAAAAGAGAAACCAATAGCTCTGATACCAATGAAATGGAAATGGCCTATGAACTTTGAGAATAGCAGAATTAAGAGAATTAATGTGAGCATTTTTGTGAGACTACTTTGCGAATGTAGAGGGTGAACTTAATTAGTGGTAGTAACATAACCATAGTACTAATTAACTTGTCATGAACAATACTTTTGCAAGAGAGAGAGAGAGAGAGAGAGAGAGAGAGAGTTTAGAGAACTTGACAACAATTGAGGACCGGATTTATGTGGAGCCGCGGTCCCCTCTTCAATAGGTTTTTTTTTTTATTCAAGAGAGACTTGGTACACTCTACAATCTTTGTGTTCCTTGTGACCTAGGTGATGCAATGAAGATGGAAATCTTCATCCATCACGAGCATAACATAACCTTTGAAAAAAACATTAACCATCCCCTGGCCTCAATCTCAAGGCCTCAAACACCTTCAAAGGTGGAGAGAGCTAGTGGGGAATGAGGATAGGGAAGAGGAAGAAGAAACATTCATAGGAGAAAGAAAAAGTTCCTCACTTATCATCAGGGTTCTTGCTTAGCATAGTAATGAAGATGGAGAATATGGCAAGCTTAAGCATTGAAGCATGGCTCTTGGTTGGATTTGCATTCCATAGCTAACAGTGTTGGCGTAGTCTCTCAACTTCTCAACAAGATTGGAGAAGGAGATGGAGCTCTTGCACTTTGCAATTCACACAATGAGTGTGTGTGTGTGTGTGGGTGGGGGGGGGGGGGGGGGGGGGGGGAGTATACACTACAAGAAAACCCCCATCTTCCTTGGTCGACCCCCTCTTCTAGCTCATGATGGAAGCTCATTAGACCCCTTCAAGCCTGACCAATCACATGCAGAGTGCATATCAAGCAAGCATGCTAGCCTTGGGACAAGTGTCCCCATTTCCCCTTTGAGAGAGAGGACTTGATAAATGCATACACAGTTAATTAAATTAGCTAGATTATCATTGGACCCCTTGAGAGGCCAACCAATAGGCTTTAGGCACCTTATGAGGGCAACATGGAGAGGAACTTGACATGTGTCCATGTTGCTTCATTAGGCTAGGCTTGACTTGTGTGAGGGTGTGTGTGTTCTCTCTCTAACTCCTACAATGAGGGCTCGCCCCCCCTTGTGTAGGGATGTGCTTTGACTTTGTGGAACACATCAAGCACCTTAGCACCTTAGTCATTAAGCACCTCAAGCACCTTATTCAGCAAGCATGACAAGCACCTCAAGCACCGTAGTCAGTAAGCACGACAAGCACCTCAAGCTTGAGTCGGGTTCCCACCTCAAACACAGCCCTATCTTGCCTACGGTCAAAAGACTTTTAACAGTAATCTTTGGAGGTCTTTAATGAAGCTAACCCTAAGGTCTTTAAGCTCCATTAGCTAGCATTGTTCTTTGACAGACCATCTCTCACTTGGCCCCACATTGAGATAGATCCATAAGCACATGTCTATATTCTAACCCTTTTTTCCGTAAATTCTCCCATATTAAATGATCAATTTAATATGAGAAAATCATTTGTGCTTGTTAGATATTATATTTTATGACAAGCATCTCGTGATTGCTTAGGCTTCTTAGCCTCTTGGGGCGGAGAGAGGTAGATTATCTCTTATTCCTCTTGAAACATGTGGGAGATCTACCTTGCCTTTGGCTCTTAGCCGAATTTCTCTCAGCAAAAATATTCCTAGAGTAGGGAACATTTTCCTTCCTCTCTTGGTCACATCATCATATGTTTGGGCATGGGCGATGGCTTCTTCCAAAGTTTTTGGATGTTGGATCTTGACATGAAGACGATAGTTTTTGTCCAGGCCCATATTGAAACCCCGTATCTTTTGAATTTATCTAGACTTTCTAGATTTATTATGATTTCTCGATACTTAGAAAGATAGTGAGTGAGAGAGAGGCCAGAAATGCGACATGCATTCCATGCTAACCAATTCCTATCTTCTTCATTGGAATCCAAAAACTCTTTGGAGAAAGAATCTTGAAACGTAGCCCAAGACTAAGGACGAGCATCTATTGGAAATGTCATCCACCATTTATAGGCCTTGCCTTTAAGAGATAGACTTGTTTCCACAGTTGTCTTAATATCTGGGGTGTGTCTCTATCTATGAATATCACTCCATTACCGTAAGAACGTATTATAAGCATCCTTGTTGCGATCACGCCCTTCACCGTGAAGCTCAGGAATGGTGATATTCTTAAGTAATGCATTGCTATCTTCTGCATCTTCTGAAGCACTTGCCTCATGGACTCCTTGAGTCATGCGAGCTTGGGTTCCTTGAACGGTGCTAGCTTGGGCTCCTTGAGCCGTCCGTGAATTCATAATTTTTCAAGTAACTCAGTAAGGTCTGTAACATTTGCATTTAGTGCAGAGAGGTCGCGATTCAAGTACGCTTTGGTAATTTTCCGAAGTCTTGAAAGCAGTCATATCTACAAGTCCATGATCTCCTAGATCATCATCGTCATGCATATTAATGTTTGTAGCACCCGTAGTAGCCAGATTTTAATGTACGTACTCAAAATCAAAAGTGTATGTAGGTGGGATATCCTCGTAGGCCATGGTAAACACACACTAATGTAGAGAGAGAGAGAGAGAGAGAGAGAGAGAAAACGTCAACTAATACCTTGTAAAGCTTGAAGCCGTCGTGTTTTTTATGCTCGGTGAGTTTTGCGTTGCATGTGATCCTCGCCTTGCGAAAATTGTAGTCCTTCACGTTTTGTTCTTCTAGCTTTCTTTGTCAACTCAAGGCTCAAAAGCTTGGATGGTAGGGTGTTGGCCTCTTACCCTCATGGGTTAGCATCGACCGATTAGAGGGCGGAAGAATAAATTTTAGGAACTGACGGGCAAAGGAGCATTACAGAGTGGGGATTCGCCTAGCGATTACAGATTGCTTCCATTGGATTATGGATTTCTAGTTAGGGTTTGCAAATCAAAAGGCAAACCAATGATGGCATATGCACCCAGTTTGTAATAGGGTTATCGGAGATAAAAAATTGGAAGCATTTGTTGATTGCAGTGCCATGTATGTGCCGATATCTTGTCTCAATTTATATTTTAGCCATTAATTATGTTTTGATCTGTAATATTCTTTCACAATTGCTCTCTAAGTGTCACTATATCTTCTTATTAACACTAAAATCACTCCTAACTGCACTCGTTTCCCTTGGTTTGCACCTCAGCTGCTTATCCGTCTATGGTCAGAAGCCTGGCGCTTTTCCGATCGACCCTAGAGAGCCACGCACTTAGACAACGGGATTTGTGCGATTGGAACAAAAAAAAAAAGGTTGAGTATGGTAAAGAAAATGATGAGTTTGAATATGGTGAAGAAGGAGATGCCAAAACAAAGCCATTTTTAGAGAAATTATTTTTGAATTTGCCAAAGACTCTTCCGTCTGGTAATTTCCCACCCCTTGTAAACTCTTATGAGAAAGTTACCGTCTAGTATCTTTCTTTACACAAGCTCGCTTTCCATACACTCATTAGGGAAGTTTGAGGTCACTGTTTTGCCATGTAAAAAATGTTGGAGAGAGAATATTGGTTGTATTTTACAATAATGAGAAGAGTGTTTGAATTAAAAAACGTTGGGGTAATTTTAAGCTTTTTACTTCGGTATTTTGTCAATCCTTGTCAAAAGCATGTGACGCGATTCTTTTGGAAATGCCACTTTCAAAAAAGTTTCTCAGTCTTGTTTCCCTTTCATTCTTTGGCAAACTCGAAAATTATTTCTCAAAAAAATTTCTTTCTTAGTTTAGGAAGACCTAGAAAAAAGGCAATGAACTAGTCCCAATCTTAAGAGTGTTCACTCTATGCAACACTACTATATCATGTGTACAAGGGATATTATTAAAAATCCTTATTTGTGATTTTATTGATTATAGGAGACCCTTTTCCTATTTAAT
Source organism: Adiantum capillus-veneris (assembly GCF_014529385.1). Lineage (NCBI taxonomy): Eukaryota > Viridiplantae > Streptophyta > Polypodiopsida > Polypodiales > Pteridaceae > Adiantum > Adiantum capillus-veneris. The sequence continues at coordinate 54,517,986 of NC_140951.1, read as the reverse complement.
ATGTAAGCCTTCTATTGAATTTCATTAAATAAGACCCCTTTGTAAATTAAAATGTGACAATTAAAAGAATTAAAAATAGCCTTTTCTTGAACCTCCCCGAGGTCACACATTTAATCACAATCCCTTACAAAACATTCTCAAAGAATCATTGGAAGCTTCAAATGTTCTTAGGAGTCTCTATTTTTGAGCAATTACTTTGTGGTTTGCAACAAAGAGATACCACCCCCCCACCGCCCCCAACCCCCCGCAGAGTAAGTTAGTCATTGGAGACCACCTTGAAGATGTGAGCTTTGGGTGAGCATGATGTACTAGCTCATCTCCTTTACAGACATGAAAAGCACATACCACCCTAGTCGTGTTCCTATCTCTCTCTATCACCTAGACCAATAGAACGGTTATCCCATTTCCTTCTAGAGTTCTTATGCCTTCAATGTCAATGCTTTACCCTCAAGAATGAAGCAAATACTAACACATTCTAAAGGATTCAGCATATTATAATCAAGTTCTAGGTCAAGTCTAGGTACCAGTCATCAAGAAACTTCCTGCCATAGGTTTTAATGCCTGTGAACTTCATTGATATAGACGTGACCTCAAACTTGATGCTTGGTAAAAGCATAACACCAACTCTGTGCCTTATACATCCACCCCCTCATACTTTCATAATTCGCAAGCACAAAGAACCATACTGAAAGGCATAAATTACCATTCTTCCAGCATAGAAGCACAAACAGGACTAACATGTCGTTGATCCTAACACGATCTACTGATGAGAGTTGCATTTCAACCAGAACTTTCATCATTGCCCCCCATCAAGGAGACATGCGTAGAAGAAAGAAAAATCTAGCAACCATAACCTTAAGGATGAACTTTCTTATCAGGAATGAAAATGCTTCCCATCCAAAAGGCTTATCATTCTCCCATCAAAAGGACACGAAAAGAATCGAGCAAGTCTAGTAAGAAGTATCCCTTTTAGAAATGAAATTCACACTCAGAACGTTCATTTTCCTGACATCAAAAATTATGAGCATTTCCATCGCATCAGCAGCTACATCCTGGCTACTTCCAAGCGGCATTTTTTTTCCTCATTCGTTCAATGTTTTTGGCCTCCTCCTGCATGCCAGCAGCTGCATAAATATTACTCATTAAGACATATGCTCCTGCATTACATCGGTCTATTTGTACTACACGCTCAAATGCAAACCTCCCCAGCTTCACATTTCCCCATTTTCGACAAGCACCTAGAAGAGCAGATAAAACTCGAGGATAATCTTCAAGGGATGGCATCATCCTAATTACTCTCATAGCTTTATTAAACAGCCTTGCACCTCCAAAGAGCACAACCATGCAAGTGTAGTGTCCTTCACTGGGTGCAATGCCATATGTTTCCCTCATATTATCAAAATACATTTCACCCTGATCTACCAAGCCTGAGTGACTACAAGCATTAAGCACATTAAGAAAAGTAATTGCATCCGGGGAAATGCCCTCCTTTTGCATCCATTGAAAGCAGTCCAATGCTTCCTTGGCAAGCCCTTGCTGGGCATATCCCCCTATAAGCGCATTCCATGTGACTGCATGTGGAGAGAAGCCATCACTCCGCATTCGCTGAAAAAAGCCCAGAGCTTCCTCGCCATGGCCATGTTGGGCATATCCTGCAATCAATGCAGTCCAGGAGACCGCATTGCGGACAGGAAGTGCGTCGAAAATTTTTTGTGCTTTCAAAAGTGCACCACATTTGGCGTACATGTCGACCAAAGCTCCACCAAGCACGAGGTTGTTTTGAAGCAGCCCTTGGCTGTCTTTCAACAGACCCTGTCTAACAATCTCATCATGAATTTGATTACCCACGTCAATATCTTGCGTAATGCCACATGCCTTCAAAACACAAGCATAGGTGACCGCATTTGGAGAGAAGCCTTGACTCCGCATTTGCTGAAAACAGCCCAGAGCTTCCTGGCCTTGCCCATTTTGGGCATATCCTCCAATCAATGCAGTCCAAGCAATATCACTATGCACAGGAAGCGTGTCAAAAACTTTTTGTGCCTTCAAAAGTGCACCACATTTGGCATACATGTCGACCAAAGCTCCTCCAAGCACGACATTGTTCTTCAACAACCCCTGACTAACAATCTCATCATGAATTTTCTTGCCGATGCCAACTTCTTGCACTATTCCACATGCCTTCAAGGCGCAAGCATATGTGACTGCATCTGGGGAGAAGCCTTCACTCTGCATTTTCTGAAAACAGCACAGAGCTTCATCGCCCTGCCCATGTTGGGCATAACCAGCAATCAATGCAGTCCAAGAGACCGCATTACGCACATGAAGAGCATCAAAAACTTTTTGTGCTTTCAGAAGTGCCCCACATTTGGCGTACATGTCGACCAAAGCTCCACCAAGCAGGATGCTGTTTTGAAATAGTTCTTGACTGTCTTTCAACAGCCCCTGACTAACAATCTCATCATGAATTTGATTACCCAACTCAACGTCTTGCGTAATCCCACATGCCTTCAAAGCGCAAGCATAGGTGACTGCGTTTGGAGAGAGACCCTGACTCCGCATTTGCTGAAAAAAGCCCAGAGCTTCCTGGGCCTGCCCATGTTGAGTATATCCTGTAATCAATGCAGTCCAAGAGACCGCATTGCGCACAGGAAGCGCATCAAAAACTTTTTGTGCTTTCAAAAGTGCACCACATTTGGCATACATGTCGACCAAAGCTCCTCCAAGCACAGCATTGCTGCTCAACAGCCCCTGACGAACAATCTCATCATGAATTTTTTTGCCAATTTCAAAGTCTTGCATAATACCACATGCCTTCAAAACGCAAGCATATGTGACCGCATCCGGAGAGAAGCCCTTGCTCTGCATCTGCTCGAAACAGCCTAGAGCTTCTTTGCCCTGCCCCTGTTGGGCATACCCTGCAATCAATGCATTCCAACAGACCGGATTGTGAATAGGAAGCAAATCAAAAACCTTTTGTGCTTTTGAAAGTACACCACATTTGGCATACATGTCGACCAAAGCTCCGCCAAGCACAACATTGTTTTCCAGAAGCCCTTGACAAACAAGCTCATCATGAACTTGATTACCAACATCAACGTCTTGCATAATGGCACATGCCTTCAAAACACAAGCAAAGGTTGTCGCATTTGGAGAGAAGCCCTGGCTCTGCATTTGCTGAAAACAGCCCAGAGCTTCTTGGCCCTGTCCATGTTGGGCATATCCTGCAATCAATGCAGTCCAAGAGACCGCATTGCGCAAAGGAAGCGCATCAAATACCTGCTGTGCTTTCAAAAGTGCACCACATTTGGCATACATGTCAACCAAGGCTCCGCCAAGCACGGCATTGTTTTTCAAGAGCCCCTGACATACAATCTCATCATGAAGTTGTCTGCCCACGTCAACATCTTGCATAATGCTGCATGCCCTCAAAACGCAAGAATAGGTAAAAGCATCTGGACAGAAGCCCTGGCTTCGCATCTGCTGGAAACAACCCAGAGCTTCCTCGCCCTGCCCATGGTGCACATACCCTGCAATAAGTGAAGTCCAAGCTATGACAGTTCGGAAAGGAAGCTCGTCAAAGACTTGTTGTGCTCTGACAAGTGCACCGCACTTGGCATACATACTGATCAGCGTGTTCCCTAAGCCTGGGTCCTTCTCAAGTAGCCCACAAGCGCGAATATCAGCATGGAGCTTGCAGCCTTGTGACAAATCCTTCTTCTTAGCGCAGGCTTTTAGTGCGGTCATGAAAGAAAGTCTCATTACTTTCTGAGGGGATTTTGGAGCTGCTTGACTGTGAAAGAGGAAACCCTGCTTCAGAAAACAGAGAATGGGTGCATATCCTTCAAAGGTTTATCGCTGTTCTTAGAACAGGCATCGTTGGCTGCTCAAAAAGTGGAGAATTTGCTCATATGGCATGTGTTTTGTAATTTTGGCTTTCTAAATCAAGTCAAGCCTTGGTGAAGAAGGGAGTTAGGCAAAGAATGACAAGAATTTTCTTTGGTATTTTGGTTTGTAAATGGGTCCATTCATTTAAGAGTCTCATATGTTAAGACTTGTCTACGGGGATGTTGCGATCATCTTATTTCCAAGTTGATTGCCCTAGTTACCAAAGCTATTGTCAACAACACATTTGCTCAATTTAGATTGTTCATTTTGCTCAATTTGGAGTTTTTTTTTTTTTTGTGTTACCTCAAGTAGTAGATGACAACCATGTTTTTTTGTTACCTCAAGTACTACATGGCAACCATCCTTTTTTTTTTTTAACAGATAATGTCTATAACAAATTTTGTGTCACCTACAACAACTTGATCTACTCAAACCATGTATTGGGCAATTGATGTCTATGAACAAATCTCAATGCACATCCAAGTACTTGATCTCATTCAGCTACTTGATGCAATTTTTGATGGACCAAATTAACAATATTAGCATTAATAGTAACATTCTTGTTTCTTTCAATTTTGGTCACTCGAACTCTGGTTGTTTTGGATGAGAACTTTGCATACCTTTTTCCCTAAAGGTTTCAACTCGGAAGGAAAGTCTTATCTACGTAAAAATAAGAACGTTCACCACAAAAAACCTATGCTTTGGCGAAGACATCCCAAACTCGAGTTAGCTCTTCCTTCAAGTCAGACTAAAAGAGCTTGAATTCCTAAAGGTTTTTGTTCAGATCCACCTTCTAGAGTTATGACCCTTCTAACCATAGAGTTTCTACATATAGGGATTAAAAATAGAGATTGACTTACCTATCTAGAGTCATCGAGTTGGATTCTTTTTCTTATTTGAGAGGTATAATATAAGGATCCTATTTCAGCTATTGTACACCCTTGAGAACTACTTTCATGAAGATTTGGAGTTAATAAAGTCTCATAGTACTCAACTTCGAGTATTGTTAGGTAAATTTATGATATCCAAGTGTCTTAGTCTAAAAAATCCCTTAGTTGGAAAGAAAGATTTGTTGATAGCTATCTTTACCTCCCCTGACTTAGACAATATTGGATTAAGCTCTATTTTGAGATCTCAAGAATCTTTGGATGCTCTCCCTCCTTGTGTTAGAAAGGTAAAGAACCATCCCATCATAGCTTTCAAATATGTGAAAACATTCGGACAAAAAGATTTTAACTATAGTGACATGGGACGTAATATCAAAAAGCAAGAAAGGCTAGCAATCTCAGGTATTGATTGCCCTTGTAGTGAAGCTACCTTTTTTTCTTACGTAAATGGAGCTTTGGGTCATGTAGTTACTACCGATTGTTCTATTTCTTCCTTCTGATTCCTTAAAATACCTTTTCTCTAGAGGTACTAAATATAGGCTCCTTTCCTTGGATGACTCTTGCCTTCTTGAGTTATCTAAAAATAGGTTATATTGTTTATGTACTTAGGCTATGGTCACGCAAGGCTCAACATTAGTAACTTGGGCAGATAATTGAGCCCGCAATGTGGTTGCACACATCCTATTGAGTGTGTTCAGTTCTACCAATCATAGCCTTTTTTAACTATGCCATCAGCATAGTTGTAGAAAGCTACAGGAAATGCCTTCAATGCCAGGTGTGCATTTCACTTTTTCAACCCCTGTGCAAGGAGTTTGATTGAAGAAACTGTAGACGTCCAACTTTGTTGGGCATAGACACACCGACTTCTAACGGCTATCTTCGTTCCATCAACCTCGATAATATACACATGACCATTTAGAATGTCAAAAACAGGCTTAGTACGTGAAAATTTGAAAGTTATGCATCATGTGGCCATAGACTTAGCACATCTTTATAAAAATGGCTCCAAGTGTACGTCTCTAATCGAGTTGAACCTACCTATAGCCATCCGCGTTGACATGGATGGTTACAGGTAGTGTGAAATGGGGACATGTTCATGAACAATTTTCACCAAGGGCCAATTTTTTGCTACTCTCTTTTGCTGCATCTTTGCCCACTGTTGTTGAAGACAACACATGCATGCAACGCCCCATGGATCTAGAGGGATCTCTCTCTCTCTCTCTATGTATATATATATATATATATATATATATATATATATATATATATATATATATATATATATATATATATATATATATATACTTGGTATCAACAGGATTTGATCTACCCCATCCTATCTCTGGCTTGGTCTAAACACTAGCCTAGATCGGACTGGATATCATATCTACTACATTGTAACTCTCTCATTTACTTTGACCCTTTTAAAGCATTGATATAATGTTTCATTACTCTATCGTTCTACATCTGATGGGAAATATGCCATTCTTTCATAAAAAAGAGAGTATTACCACTGACCTCAATATATGTACTCTCTACCATACCCCACCACGTGGGTGTATTGATGTGCTGCCACTTCCATTTCTCTAAAATTGGGTGGATTCTAAACCACTGTCACATAAGAGAAATGGGAGAATAAACCGATTTTAGACTTATTTTGCAATGCTCTGTTCGGTGAGGGCTACTGAAGGGGTCTGACGAAAAGATACCAGGGTGAATACATCCCCCCCCACGTGCTGTTTTTGGGGGTGCATGACTCTGATAACGCTGCACTATACTGAGCCGATGCGGTGGGATATTCAAGACTGCCTAGCTTCCGTGACCTTTCCTTCCCTATGGGGGCTCCACAGCCAGCTATGAATGGGATACATAGAGTTGGAATTGTTATATAAGGTGAGCTCTATGCTCACTTAGTTTTCATTCAGCAGGGTGTGTGGGTTTTTTTTCCTTTTGTGCATGCTCTACATATATTTTTCTGTACGTGCTACTACTTGGTTGTCTTCAAAGTGATGGCCCCCAACAAGAAAAGTGCAGTGGAATCTACGGAGGTAATTTTGCTGATTAAAGGAATGCTTCAACAAACTTTAAAACTATGGTCTTTTTCAAGAAGCCGTGCTATGATTCTGCTCAATCAATGGATTTAAGTTATGATTTATGAGAAGATTTTGTCTTCCTAAGAGCTATTTCAAATGTTATTTGTAGTCATCAGTAGTAACACATACTATGGGTTTGACATGAGTCCTGGATGCTGGCTTATCCCTTACTATTGTTCTTTCGTTGGTTACTGGTTTTACCGATAAGGAAACTTTGCTAAACTCACAGAACGATCATGGATAAATCTTGGATACGGGTAATTGGTGTATCTGGGCTATACGGACTGTTTTTCGGTCGCATGTAAGTGTACTTTGACCGTACTTTATGTATAAATTGTATTGAAGCATCGGATGGCCTTTCAAAGATAACTGCCAGATTGGGAATGCCTACTATTGACCCTAATCATGGTTTTTGACTTGATCGGATGATGGGCCGAAGTATACTACAAACTAATAAGTAATTTGTAGTCAGTAGCAATAACTTAGAATATGGTTTGACTTTGAAGCGCGGATGCTGGCTTATCCCTTACTATTGATCTTCCCTTTTACTGGGATTAACGACAGGAGACTATGCTAACTCACAGAATATTCATGGATAGATTTTGGGTGTTGGGTATTCGGATATCTAGTATATACGGGCTCTATTTCGGCCTTGTATAGGTTTACGTAGATGTATTCTATGTATTCTTTATTTAGCACAGGTTGGCCTTCCAGTGATAAATACCAAGTTGGGGATGCCAACTACTGACCCTAATCATGGTTGTTTTTTTTAGATCAGATGATGGGCCGAGATGTACTGAAAACTTATATGGGATTAGTAGTTCTACAACTAACGAGATGTTCTTTGATGATTGATCATTCATATTGCTAGTTTTACCACAATAGACTATGTTAAACTCAGAGATTGTTTTAAGCTTTATCTTGGATACTGGAATTTGCATTATCTGGGGTATATGGACTGTATGCGGCCATATATACGATATGGTTTTTTCCTTTTATCTTATCTATTTGGATATTTTAGCCTTATATCTGTATTCATGTCTCCTCTATTTGGTCTATACGGGCTCTTTTTTAGGCCTATGATATGGTATAACTCTATTAAAGGAGGTTGGCCTTCCATTGATATAGCCATGACAGAATGCCAACGACTAAATCTTATCATTATTTTTGCAGATCAGGTAGTATTCCCTTACTGATTGATCATACCTTATGATGATTTTATCAACCATAGACTGTGTTAAAACTCACAAAATATTTGAAGCCTTTTCTTGGGTACTAGGAATTGAATTATCTGGTGTATACGGGCTATATTCGGCCTTGAAGGAGTACGAGCAGAAGTGCGACGCGAGAGAGAGTGCGAGAAGAAGAGCACGACGATATGGTGAACTCGCTCTACTGTAATGTGTAGGGCATAGTGAGTTCTTTTTAGGTTTTTACAAAGAATATGTGTAGATACCTGGCGGCCCGCCCACTTACTTGGGCGACCACATTGGGCTTTATACCCCAACAACCTCCCACGTAAAGTCCAATGTGGTACTTTAAGTGTGAGAGAAGTTACTATACAAGCTAATATACAAGAGATGTAGAGAAGTGATGTACTACCCTACACCTAACTGCTTGCGAAAATGCGCAAAGCTCTCTGAGGGAAGTCCTTTTGTAAGTAGATCAGCAGGATTTTCTGTGGTGTGAACTTTGACAAGCTGAAGTTGCTTATCCTCGAGCATTTCCCTGATGAAATGATACTTCACATCCACATGCTTTGTCTTTGAGTGATAAACTGGATTGCGAGCCAATTGTATAGCACTTTGACTATCACAATATAACACAGGCATCTCTTCTTTGATTCCCAAGTCTGTTACTAGTCGATTAAGCCAAATTGATTCTTTGCATGCCTCTGATGCTGCAACATATTCAGCCTCTGTAGTAGACTGAGTAACACAATCTTGTAATCTAGAACGCCATGATACTGCTCCACCAGCCAATGTAAAGACATACCCTGACGTAGACCTTCGGTTGTCTAAGTCACCTGCATAATCTGAGTCTGTAAAACCCTTTACACTTAGCTCCTGACTCCCATAGCATATACGCATACTCTTTGTAGCTTTCAAGTATCTCAATATTCCTTTCACTGCCTCCCAATGTTTCTTGCCTTGGTTTGACATGTATCGACTTACTAATCCCACTGCAAATGCAATGTCTGGGCGAGTAGCAATCATTGCATACATCAAACTACCCACTGCAGACGCATATGGAATCTTATCCATTTCAGCTTGTTCTTCCTCAGACACAGGACAATCTTGTTTGCTAAGTTTCACATATGGTGGAAATGGAACACTCAGTGCCTTTCCCTTCTCCATATTGAAACGTTGCAAAACCTTGTCAATATACTCTGTTTGAGATAACCAAATCAACTTCTTTGATCTGTCTCCCTCAATGCGCATACCAAGTATATGACTTGCCTCACCCATGTCTTTCATGTCAAACGATTTTTCCATCTTTGAATTCAAAGCTGAAATTTCTTCCAAGTGCTTGCCAGCAATCAACATGTCATCCACATACAAAATAAGGATCAGCCAACTACCATCCTTAGCCTTCTTTGTATATAGACAGTGATCGAACTCACTACGTTTGTAGCCTTGAGAAAGCATAAACTTGTGGAATTTATGGTACCATGCCCTCGGTGATTGTTTTAAGCCATAAAGACTCTTTAACAACTGGCATACCCAATCTTCCTTGCCTTTCTCAACAAACCCTTCTGGTTGCTGCATGTAAATTTCCACATCTAAATCACCATGCAAGAACGCTGTCTTGACATCCATTTGGTGCAACACCAAATCTAATATGGCAACCAATGCAAGAAAGCATCTCAATGTAGTCATCTTGACCACCGGAGAGAAGACTTCATCAAAGTCAATGCCTTGTTCTTGCTTAAAGCCCTTGGCAACAAGCCTTGCTTTGTACTTTGGCTGACTATCATGAGCGGTGATCTTATACCTGTAAACCCATTTACAAGGTAGAGCCTTTTTGCCCTGTGGTAATTTAACTAGCTTCCATGTCATGTTTTTATGCAGAGCTTTCATCTCTGACTGCATGGCCAATTGCCAATTCCCGGAGTCCTTCATTTGCACTGCTTCCTTGTAACATGAAGGCTCATTGCAATCAGTCAACATGACATAGTTCATAGATGGAACAAACCTATCAGGAGGTCACGTGACACGTCCAGATCTACGCACAATAGGTGGCTCAGGCTCAGCCACAACCTGTGGTTCCACTCTATCCTGTCCTTGCTCCTCTTGAGCCCTGACATTTTGTCTTGCACGTGTAGGTCCATCTTCTTGGAAGACAACTCTTCTAATCTCCTCAACCCTCTCTGGTTTAGAATGATATTTGGATTCATTAAAGTGAACATCATTGCTGTGGACAACCTTTCTGGATTCGGGATCCCAAAGTCTGTACCCCATCTCACTAGAATTACCATAGCCTAGAAAGATGCACTTTCTACTCTTTGGCTCAAGTTTGTTCCTAAATTCCTTTGGAACGTGAGTATATGCCTCACAGCCAAAGACTCTGAGATGCTTGTATGAGGGTATTTTGCCTGACCATACCATCTCTGGCACTGAATCCTTTTGAAAAACCTTGCTAGGAGATCTATTTACAAGATGAACAGCTGTTGATACAGCTTCAGCCCAAAACCCATTTGGCAGTTGTGCATTAGACAACATACTTCTGACCTTCTCTTGTATGGTCCTATTCATCCTCTCAGCAACACCATTTTGAGGAGGATTGTAAGGAGCAGTAAGTTCACGTTTTATACCTTTTGACTCACAAAAGTCCTGAAAGGCCTTTGAAACATACTCTCCACCATTGTCAGTGCGTAAGCATTTAAGCTTCTTGCCACTCTGATTCTCCACAAGTGTCACAAACGTTTTGAAAACACTAAACGCTTCATCCTTGTGCTTGAGAAAGTAAACCCATACTTTCCTCGAGTAATCATCTATAAATGTCATAAAGTAAGAAGCTCCCCCTAGAGATAGGTTAGGCATAGGTCCACACAAATCACTATGAACAAGTGCCAACTGTGTATCTCTTCTACTGCTTCTATGCTTATGTGGCTGCTGTGTTTGCTTACCATACAGACAATGTTCACAGAATTCAAAATCATTAAATGAAAAGCCAGGCAAATAACCAGAACGAGACAAGATTTCCATTCCCTTCTTGGACATATGTCCTAACCGGCTATGCCACAAAGAAACGTTCGGCTGCTCGGTTACATTGATTACATTTTTAGAGACATTTGATACATAAATCATGTAAAGTCCTCCAGACTTTACTCCATGTGCTACTGTCATAGAACCCTTGGATATCTTCCACATGTTCTGTCCAAAAGTGGTGACGTAGCCAGCATCATCAAGTAAACCTGTGCTGATCAAGCTCTTTGTAATTGCGGAACATGTCTCACATTCTTCAGCGTGAAAGAAGAGCCATTCTGAAACTTCAATTGAACATCTCCAACACCTAAGATCTCACATGTCTGCCCATTGCCTAGCCGAACATGATCTTTAGTGGTCACATAAGAGGTAAACCACTGCTTGTTTGGAGACACATGAAGTGATGCCCCTGAGTCTATAATCCAGTCACTCAGTGCATTTCCATCAGATGCTGTAAGAAGAGCTGAGACCATTGTATTCTTCAAGAAGTAGATGTCTCCTGACACTAGACTTTCATCCTCTGCAACAATGTTTGTCACATTTATTTCTTGAATCTTCACTGAGGACTTGTTCTTCTCACCATGGTCTTCAGCTTTCTCTTTGCCTTTTTCTACTTTCCATTCTCTGCAGTCTCTTTTCATGTGACCCTTCTTGCCACAATGGTAGCATTCTATGTCACTCTTGCCTTTAGCACTGCGGGACTTGCTACGAGACTGATTCCTCTTTCCACCTTTGTACTTTTCTTTGGTCCTTCCCCTGACAACTAAGGCTGTTCCTTTGCCTTTGTCCATTGTCTTTCTATTGGTTTCTTCAGTAAGCAGACTTCCTTCTACACTTGCTATGTTCAAACCTTCTGGAGGTGCAGAATTACTCAAAGCTGTGTGAAAAGTGTCCCAACTTTCCGGAAATGTGATCAACGGGAACATAGCTCTAACAGGTTCATCAAACTTGACACCTTGAGCTGACAACTGACTGTAGATTGTGTTGAATTCATTCAGATGATTGGACATAGGTGTCCCTTCTTTCATCTTCAAGTCAACAAGCTTCTTAAGCCAGTATACCTGTGAAGCTGCACTCTGCTTCTCATAAAGATCACTCAGCTTTAACCATGCTTGATAAGCCGACATCTCGTCTGCTACATTGAAGTAAACGCTTTCTGCCAAAGTCAGCATAATGGTAGAAAGTGCCAATTCCTCCATTTCGCTCCATTCATCTTCGTCCATATCTTCTGGTTTTATCCCCTTGAGCTTTATAGGTTTTATCTGCTTCTTTTGTACCAACACATGCCAAATCTGCTTCTTCCACAATGGGAAATTGGTTCCATCCAGCTTCTTGATATTGTAAAGAGCAGTGTCCTGTGATCCAGCCATAGCTACGCTTCACAATAGTTTACTTTCTTGGGAAAAATTCGGCAGAGTTTCCCCTGTAAACTGACCTCTGAACCAATATCAACCTGTCAAATGAACCAAGAAAGCTTCAGATTCTGCATAAATTTTGGCAGAGTCTCCTTTGTAAAATTGCTCTGCTGTACTAAAAAAATAGACCAAAAAACATCTCAAAAAACACTGTCTCTCTGACACTGTAAGCTGTGGGTAAACCTGTCCTGCACCTGTACTGTCTCTGACTGTCCTGTCACTGTCCTGTAAGCATAGACTGCGACAATGCCTCAACGGCAGTAAAGCAAAGATGCAATCCCAACTGTCTAACTCACAGTCAATACATCCTAGCTGCCTATCTAAGGGTGCTCGAGGGATCGCTCCAAGACCTGTATCACCGAAAGGATCTCAACATTCGAGAATCCCCCAGCTCAATAAAACCTCACTCGACCCTCAACAAAGGCTGCAGTAAATCTGACAGTACATAGACTTCCCACAAAGTCATACATCCACAAATTTCCCACTATATGCTGTAATCGCTGCAGCGGTTGTTTGCTGCGTGACTCACAGCCAGCAAACCCTCAACAAACATACATCATCTCTGACAATACATCCCATGTGGAAGTACCTGCAATGTCAGGATGAAATTTGGAATATCAAGCAGCAAACACAAGCTACCTGATGAACTAGTGGATGTCGCCTGCAGTCTGTGTGTACATGCGCCCGTGTCGTATGTGACACGCCTCCAAGAACTGTGAGCCGTCCTTCGATGTGTAGACAGCCACAAATCAACACTCTGGGAGTGTCGATATCCTCGGCACCTGCAATCGTAGGCCGAAAACCCCAAATTTGCAGAGTCGGATCTGCACCCCTCGAGACCACGTAGTCGAAAATGGCCTGCGCGGACCTTTGTCGAAGCCGAACGGTGGCCGAGATGACCTCAGAATGAAATTGTGACAACACCGAGTTCTTCGAGCAATCCCACGAGATTTGGGGCCGTGTCTTCGCCTGTTGAATTTCACTCCAATCTGAGTTGGTGACTCTAGCCTCTTGTAGTGCTGCCCCGAGCCTCGATCTGAGCTCTGATACCAGTTGAAGGAGTACGAGCGGAAGTGCGACGCGAGAGAGAGTGCGAGAAGAAGAGCACAACGATATGGTGAACTCGCTCTGCTGTAATGTGTAGAGCATAGTGAGTTCTTATTAGGTTTTTACAAAAGAATATGTGTAGATACCTGGCGGCCCCCCCACTTACCTGGGCGACCACATTGGGCTTTATACCCCAACAGGCCTTGGATACAGTATAGCGTAGCCTTGTATCTGGTCTATATGTTATTTTTTTAGCCTTATGTATCTCTCTGTATCTGTTCTAGACGGGCTCTTTTCGGCCTGATATACGATATTACTGGAATATGGCACTGGTTGGCCTTCCAAGGGTATTGCCATGATAGGAATGCCAACTACTATCTCTAATCTTGATTTTTGCAGATCAGGTGATGATGTAAGGTGTACTGGGACTTCACTATTTAGAGTAACTCACTAAAATACGCTTTCAAAATTTTAGATGGCGGAATAGTGTATGGGAATGAGAACTTTTTTCAGTCGACATTATATGTCAAGTTGATCTAATTTGAGGATTAACTTTGCATTCGAATAAAGGAATGTTGCTTTAAACTTCGCATTAGGGTACGGAAGGTACAAATAACGAGTGGTCAGTTTTGGACATAACATTATGTGGGTTTGATTCTAGTTTATGGAACTCATGATCTTTGACAAAATCTTTTACACATCACTATAATTTTAGCAACATGATTTTCTTTTTGGTTAATACCTGGGTGACATGGATGACAACTAGGTCACCCCAATTACCTGTTATGCTGTTTGAAAACTAATTGAAAGTTTGTTTTCTTATTGTGGATGCAGGTAAGGGTGTCCTCTCCTTGGAAATTGATTAAGAAGATGAAGTGTTGTACTTGTAACTATTGGACTATAGCAGGACCATCCTACCCTTTAATGTCCTGTTACTATGATGTATTTGCTTTGGATAAATTGTCGAAATAAATACATGACTTTGTACTTTATCTGTAGGCCAAGGTCTTTGTAGGATATCTCATGTGTTATGTATATTGTATAGTGAAAACTCTCTCTCCTTAAGCACATGGGTGCTTTTCGGCCCTCGGGTTGCCCTAGAGCACCAAGACCTAGTCTACAGGATGTTTATCCTGAGAAGATATGGCTTGCAACCATATTTTCTGGGATAGGGAGTATCCCACACAACCGTTATGACCTTCTGTCTTGGTTGTCGTTAAGATGTAATACTTACCAACTCCTCTTTTGGATCTTACTAATATTTTCCTATTTCTGGCTTCAGATTATCCCTATCTCTGCTACCCTTGACCTTTCTACCTTGCCCTTCTCACTGGCATCCCTGCTCGTGATTAAACTAATCCGAGATGCTTTAGCCATTTCCCTCTCGAATCAACACTCAAAAGTAACAGAGGCCCATGATTCGATCATGAATCTGTTAACTTTCAACGACTGGGTTTTGATACTCGCCAACCTGGTTGCTGATTCAAAGGAAGGGGCACTTCATCTACAGAGATTGGCTTCCAATCTATCTGCTATTGAAATAAGTCATAAAATTGATCTGCTACAATTCTCACCTAAGGGAGCCGACCTATCTAACTTTATCAGAAAATTATGTGGCCTCACTTCATGTTTTGCTTCCACTAAATCATTCGATCCTACTAAGGATCCTATAGGCCTTTTTTGTAGGGATGACGCGGCTCTGGAAGCTGTAAAAAGCTTTCAACAAGGACTTAGCTCGTCAAGTGAAACTTCTTTACTTGATATGGTTCCAAAAGTCTCAAATGTTTTCCTTTTCTCCCTCCTAGGCAGATTGCAATTGAAGGAATTGAGCTTGACCATCAGCTTTGGGAACTTCAAAACAAAGCTTTTGTTGCACCCATTTCTATAGAGAGTTGGGTCTTCTTAGCAGCACTACCGGCCTCTACTAGTGAAGACTGTCAACTAGAGACCCTCAAAGGAGTTCACTTCTTGGACAAAGGTGATGTAATAAAAGCACCTTTCAGTATGCACTTCTTGGATTCTAGGAAATGCCCGGTCTTATCAGGCATCTATGTCAGAACCAAGGGGACGATGACCTTTTCTAAACAAAGCAGTGAATTATACTATGAGTCTATTTGGAACATCTACCGTCCTTAAATCAAGTGTGCTTGTAAAGCTTTGGATGCAAAAGCAGACTATGAAAGCAACATCCTCTGGTTTGATCATGCCATCTGGTTTCTTCTCAACCATCTGGAGGACCTCTTCCCTTCACAAACAGAGGAGCATTTTTTACCTATGATCTGTTCATGGCTTGGTGACCAAGCTAAGGAAGCTGTGCGAGCCCAGATTGCATATCTACATTTTAGGAATTTCATGTATGAAGCTTTGAAGGAGCTAAAGTTAGATGCACCTAGTCATTTACTATCAAATCTTAGTGCTTCTAAAGGGATCAAACATATTCTATCCCTTCTCAAACCATCACTAGATACAGATGAGTCCCCCACTCTTAAAAGGCCTTTGCTGACTAGTTCTGCTTCTCACTCTATCACCTCATTTCTATCCCCCTCTTCTACACCTGGGTCTTCTGAAGGACGTAATAAAGCTAGAAGCTATGTCAAAGGAAGAGGGAAGAATCTCCCTATCAAGAAAATGTTTAACTCTTGATTGTATTGCTTTTTCAGATCAAGCGGACTAATTCTGGGAAGCTGGTTCTATGCAAAAAAGATTATCTGAAGAAGCGATTAATTCACTGCCATTTTTCAAATTGGTTTTTTGATCTTTATACACCAAAGTCTTTGATGCAAAATGCCTTTCAACAATTGTTTGGCAATACTAACATGTTAGATGAATTGACTTTTGGTTGGACCTTTGACCCACCATTGAAGAATTTTGTATACTCTACAGAATTTTTGACTTCTGACAAACAACCATCATGTACATGTCCTCTTTTTAGAGACTAATGTTCGGATTTTGGTAAGTTTGGACAACACGTTTGTACTATAGATCTATCTTTAATTGGTTCAAAGGAAATCAAAGACCTATTGAGTAAAGGTCTAAATCATATCCCCTTACAACCTTTGAACCCACACTTGGCATTGGCCGCACTACTTACCTGCTTGGCTAACATAGCCAAGGTATTGAATTTAGAAAGTCTACAACATGCTAGACTTTCTGAGTATATTTTCTCATATTTTCAAACATGTATTGGAGCAATCCCACCTACATGGTTAAGCCAGGAAACAACTTGGCTATCTCCTTCACTGCTTTATATGATAAATAAACTAAAACAGGATTGGTTTGTGGTAGGACTTGACAAAGCCCCTCATATACCTACTCTTATCTGCAAGCACCTAGCCAAAGTAGTAGCTGAGGCTAGGCTTAAAGGACCAGAGTTCCTAATATCTGAAATGTGTCCAGAAGAAACCACACAATACCTCGATATTCACTAAATAACTTAAAACTAGACACTCATAGTTCGAAACTACCTTTACTATTTCCCACGTATAAGAGTCAAAAACACAAGTTTAGGTGGATTTTAGATGCCTCTAATTGCATTATGTTACACGCCACAGACGTAATTACTGCGTGTCTCAATCTCATTCTCACTGACTTTACCAACATCTGCGAAGAAAAATTTATAGCAGCTAAGACCTTCACAGGGCTTCAAGTGAATAACTTTTGGCTATAGTAAAAAACGAGACTGAGGTGTTCATTAATCTACCACAGTGCATCTTTTTCATGTTTTCAGCAGATATCATGCAATGCTATGAAAACATATCACTTTTTGAACCTTTGGCGCTGTTTTCTGTCCTACAACAGATGATTAAATGGGTGTTTGAAAAAAGAAGTTTGATAGGTTATCACGCTATTTCACTTACCCGGAGTCCCAGATGGGTAAAAAACGCACGTAATGGACCACCCACTCACTATAATCAGTGTAGTCTGATTATGGTTATTGAATGGTTATTTCAAAATTGCTTTGTTTTGTTAGGGAATCAATGCTTTCGACAGATTCATGGTATCCCTATGGGATTCTCATGTTCACCTGTTATGTGCAATCTCTACCTTGCTTTTTTTGAGTATAGATGGATTTAATGAAACAACTAGAGAAAACGGACACCATATTGACTTAACACTCTTTTGCCATACCTACAGGTATATGGATGACTTATTGAGTCTAAACAATCCCAATTTTGCAAAGTACTTACCACTAATATATCCCGACACACTTCAAATTGAACCTACCTCGTTGGATTGCGTGAACGATACCGAGCTAAATATCATTACTAAAACAATATTTCTAAATATAGAGTTATCACTTCTTTCTCTATTAACTGAGAGGTTTGTCACAAAATTCTCCTGGAAAAGAGACAATCTGCACCTGAGCTTGATCGAATACGTCAAAAGGAAGAGTAATCGTCCACATAAGATAGTTGTAAAAACCTGTCTCGACATGGTGTATTTGATTATGTACTCATCCTCGGACTCATTGTTAGACTTTCAGGCAATTTGTCACCTTATGAGGAAATATAAGGCAAATGGCTTTGCCATGAAAGAACTACAAGGCACGGTTAGGAATTTTCTCGCTAAAAACTCTTGGCCCTTATGCTTGGCTAACAAGAAGACTATTATTGAACTTCTAACGCTCATACACTGATACATTGGTTGTAGGGGAGGTCTCACCACTTGGTGATTACCTCCCTCACCAAGTGGAAGATCTTCCCCTGCGTAAGGGTGGGTCTCTCTCTCTCTATGTATATATATATATATATATATATATATATATATATATATATATATATATATATATATATATATATATATATATATATATATATATATATATATACTTGGTATCAATAGGATTTGATCTACCATATCCTATCTCTGGCTTGGTCTAAACACTAGCCTAGATCGGACTGGATATCATATCTACTACATTGTAACTCTCTGATTTACTTTGACCCTTTTAAAGTATTGATATAATGTTTCATTACTCTATCGTTCTACATCTGATGGGAAATATGCCATTCTTTCATAAAAAGGAGAATATTACCACTGACCTCAATATATGTACTCTCTACCATACCCCACCACGTGGGTGTATTGATGTGCTGCCACTTCGATTTCTCTAAAATTGGGTGGATTCTAAACCACCTTCATAAGAGAAACGGGAGAATAAACCGATTTTAGACTTATTTTGCAATGCTCTGTTCGGTGAGAGCTACTGAAGGGGTCTGACGAAAAGATACCAGGGTGAATACATCTCCCCCCACGCGTTGTTTTTGGGGGTGCATGAGTCTGATAACGCCGCACTATACTGAGCCGATGCGGTGGGATATTCAAGACCGCCTAGCTACCGTGACCTTTTCTTCCCTATGGGGGCTCCACAGCCAGCTATGAATGGGATACATGGAGTTGGCATTGTTATATAAGGTGAGCTCTATGCTCACTTAGTTTTCATTCAGCAGGGTGTGTGGGTTTTTTTTCCTTTTGTGCATGCTCTACATATATTTTTCTGTACGTGCTGCTACTTGGTTGTCTTCAAAGTGATGGCCCCCAACAAGAAAACTACAGTGGAATCCACGGAGGTAATTTTGATGATTAAAGGAATGCTTCAACAAACTTTAAAACTATGGTCTTTTTCAAGAAGCCGTGCTATGATTCTGCTCAAACAATGGATTTAAGTTATGATTTATGAGAAGATTTTTTCTTCTTAAGAGCTATTTCAAATGTTATTTGTAGTCATTAGCAGTAACACATACTATGGGTTTGATATGAGGCCTGGATGTTGGCTTATCCCTTACTATTGTTCTTTCGTTGGTTACTGGTTTTACCGATAAGGAAACTTTGCTAAACTCACAGAACGATCATGGATAAATCTTGGATACGGGTAATTGGTGTATCTGGGCTATACGGACTGTTTTTCGGTCGCATGTAAGTGTACTTTGTCCGTACTTTATGTATAAATTGTATTGAAGCATCGGATGGCCTTTCAAAGATAACTGCCAGATTGGGAATGCCTACTATTGACCCTAATCATGGTTTTTGACTTGATCGGATGATGGGCCGAAGTATACTACAAACTAATAAGTAATTTGTAGTCAGTAGCAATAACTTAGAATATGGTTTGACTTTGAAGCGCGGATGCTGGCTTATCCCTTACTGTTGATCTTCCCTTTTGCTGGGATTAACGACAGGAGACTATGCTAACTCACAGAATATTCATGGATAGATTTTGGGTGGTGGGTATTCGGATATCTAGTATATACGGGCTCTATTTCGGCCTTGTATAGGTTTACGTAGCTGTATTCTATGTATTCTTTATTTAGCACAGGTTGGCCTTCCAGTGATAAATACCAAGTTGGGGATGCCAACTACTGACCCTAATCATGGTTGTTTTTTTCAGATCAGATGATGGGCTGAGATGTACTGAAAACTTATATGGGATTAGTAGTTCTACAACTAACGAGATGTTCTTTGATGATTGATCATTCATATTGCTAGTTTTACCACAATAGACTATGTTAAACTCAGAGATTGTTTTAAGCTTTATCTTGGATACTGGAATTTGCATTATCTGGGGTATATGGACTGTATGCGGCCATATATACGATATGGTTTTGGCCTTTTATCTTATCTATTTGGATATTTTAGCCTTATATCTGTATTCATGTCTCCTCTATTTGGTCTATACGGGCTCTTTTTTAGGCCTATGATATGGTATAACTCTATTAAAGGAGGTTGGCCTTCCATTGATATAGCCATGACAGAATGCCAACGACTAAATCTTATCATTATTTTTGCAGATCAGGTAGTATTCCCTTACTGATTGATCATACCTTATGATGATTTTATCAACCATAGACTGTGTTAAAACTCACAAAATATTTGAAGCCTTTTCTTGGGTACTAGGAATTGAATTATCTGGTGTATACGGGCTATATTCGGCCTTGGATACAATATAGCGTAGCCTTTTATCTGGTCTATACGTTATTTTTTTAGCCTTATGTATCTCTCTGTATTTGGTCTAGACGGACTCTTTTCGGCCTGATATACGATATTATTGGAATATGGCACCGGTTGGCCTTCCAAGGGTATTGCCATGTTAGGAATGCCAACTACTATCTCTAATCTTGATTTTTGCAGATTAGGTGATGATGTAAGGTGTACTAGGACTTCAGTATTTACAGTAACTCACCAAAATACGCTTTCAAAATTTTAGATGGCGGAATAGTGTATGGGAATGAGAACTTTTTTCAGTCGACATTATATGTCAAATTGATCTAATTTGAGGATTAACTTTGGATTAGAATAAAGGAATGTTGCTTTAAACTTCGCATTAGGGTACAGAAGGTACAAATAATGAGTGGTCAATTTTGGACATAACATTATGTCGGTTTGATTCTAGTTTATGGAACTCATGATCTTTGACAAAAGCTTTTACACATCACTATAATTTTAGCAGCATGATTTTCTTTTTGGCTAATACCTGGGTGACATGGATGACAACTAGGTCACCCCAGTTACCTGTTATGCTGTTTGAAAACTAATTGAAAGTTTTTTTTCTTACTGTGGATGCAGGTAAGGGTGTCCTCTCCTTGGCAATTGATTAAGAAGATGAAGTGCTGTACTTGTAACTATTGGACTATAACAGGACCATCCTACCCTTTAATGGCCCGTTACTATGATGTATTTGCTTTGGATAAACTGTCAAAAGAAATACATGACTTTGTACTTTATCTGTAGGCCAAGGTCTTTGTAGATATCTCATGTGTTATGTATATTGTTAATAGTAGTTAAAACTCTCTCTCTCTATCTGTGTGTGTGTGTGTGTGTGAACATCTTGCTTAGGACAAAGCTCTATTGGGTAGGCATATTAAAATCTTTCTTCCAAAGCTTTCCACAATTATACAAATTATTAATTTTCAATGTAGACTAGATTTGTATTTTCACCCCTCTAGTGCTTGTACTAGGTGAGAATATACTTCTAATTGGGTTGCTTGATTGCATCTAGTAGATGATATATTTTGGCTTTTGATTGTCATTTCTATGCACTAAAAAAATGTGAACTTATCACAAAGAAAAAAATGTTGAATATTGTTATAGGCTAGATCTATTTGTGCATTTAGCTTACAATCACCCTCTACTATGTATGTTATGTTGAGGTTCTTTGCCGTATGTAGTTTGGGTTTATTCTAGCTCGAAAAAGTTCGCTCGGAGTCTAGGTCTCCTTATTTTTTAGGATTAAGTCTTTGAGATGTCTTATCCTTTTTAGTTTAAAGTTGAGTACTTATTTCAAGTTTTAGCCAAGTAAGCTGCTCCAACTTATCTGATTTTCTTTCAAAATCTTGTAGATTTCTTCTTTCCAGGGAACATGACGCAATATTAAATCACTTCCTTTCATGTAAAGCACATTATGAAGCATTTTGTACTCTCTAGATTTTCTTATAAAAGTATACTTTTGGGATGATGGTAGACCCTCAGGTAAAACACTTGTCAAAAGAAAATCCACCTCCTTTGATAACACTTCCCTTCCATGGTATAAAGGGGCATTTGCCTTTAGCACAAACACACGTGTGAGCATTTCTTGGGCAGCATCATGAGCTTCTTCACTTTGAGACCTTTCAATATGCTAAAAACTCCATGCTTCAAACTTTTTGAGTAACAATTTCACCTTGAAGCATAAGTTTTTCAGTTTAGGATTCTTATTCTTCCATACTCCCAATACTTGCTTCACAACCAACAAAGCATCTCCTTTGATTTGTAGGCGTCTAATTCCCAACTGTAAACAGATGTGCAAGACACCTTCAAGAGCCATGTACTCTGCTTCATTGTTACTTTTTACATCAAGTTTCAACCCTTGTTTCCTTACAAGTTTTCCTTGTGCATCATAAATGACAATTCCTCCTGAAGCAACATCATGACTTCTTCAATAAGAGCCATCAAAATACAACAATGAATCATTGGATATGGCAAGAGTTTTGACCTCTTTCTTTGCACCACCTCTTCCTTAACTAAAACATGAGTTTCTTCATAAGTGAGTAAATTTGCCAGGGTAGCCTGAGTACTCTCTTCCACTAAAAAAGTGAACTGAAACTCCTGAAGTTCAATAACCCATTTCATCATTGTCTTTGATATATTTGAGTTATTAAACAATTGAGGAAGCAATGAATAACTAATGATAAAAATGAACGACCTTTGCAATAAATAATGTATGAATCATCTGCAAGCATAAACCATAATGGTCATCACCAATTCAATTTCTGAGTAATCTTTCATGAGGAGTCTTCACTCTGCTGAACATGCTTCATATACTGAGATTCCTTCCCTCTTTGCAACAACATAGCCCCAATGGCATCATCTCCCACTGATGGGTTAACATAGAATTCCTTTTCCCAATCAAGAGCTTGCATAATAGGTAGAGTACTTAAAAGTTCTTTGACTTTGTCAAAAACATCTTCACAGTCATGTGTCCACTCCAATGGATCATTTTTAATCGCTTGCTGCAATAAATACAATAATTGTGATGTCAAAGGTATAAATCGGGATAGATATTTAACCTTCTGTATGAAAGTGGCCAACTGTCTTGTATCCTTTGGAGATGATAGCAATAACAAGGCTTCTACTTTCTCTGGATCTGCTTCAATCCCATTTTCTGAAATCACATGTCCAAGAAGCTTCACTCTTGGCTACGCCAAATGACATTTCTTAAGGTTCAACTGACCCCCGCATTCATACCTTGCAAAATTCATTTCAAGCTTCTGAACATGCTCTTTCCTTGAACTGTATACACAGAAATCATCTATGAACCCTTTGATAAACTTCCCAAGGAGCGGGGTAAGGACCCAATCCACTTTTCTTTCAAAATCTCCAGGTCCATTTGTCAACCGAAAAGGAAGACAACAAAAACAGAAACAACCCCATGAAGTGATAAAAGTAGTCTTTTTTCGGTCTTCAGGAGTAAGGATAAGTTGGAAATATCCTGAATAACCATCACAGACACTGTATCTTTCAAAGCCAACCATTGCATCTAGAAGTTGAACAATAAAAGGTAAGGGATAAGGATCTTTCTTGGTCACTGCATTTAATGGCTTATAATCAACACAAACTCTCCAACGCCCATCTTTCTTTGGAGTGACCACTACAAGGCTCACCCATTCACCATTATCGACTAGCACAATGAACCCTGCATCCAAAAGTTTATCCACTTCTTCCTTTAAAGCATTCATTTGCTCCTTACCCATCCTTCTTAATTTCTATCTTATTGGTTTTGCCCCTTCAACTAGTTCAATTTTCACAAGATCTCAAACAAAACCCCTTATTTCTTGATATGAAGTGATGAAAAGATTTGAAAACCTGTTTAGCATCGTTAAGTACTCCCTTATTTATCCTTGTGTCTAATTAGTACTCAGTATATTTTGAATCAACCCCTTCTTCATTGGCAATTCTTGTTTAGGCTGCATCAACTCCTCAAATTGTGCTGAATGGCTTGAAGCATTTATATCCCCTAACACTTGCAATGTTTCACCTTCTCCTCGTCCAACAACAAGAATGACACTTTGACGGGAGCAAAGCGAACCCCGAACCCCGACGGCCTCTAAAACACCGAGGACCGAATGGCGCGCCTCGAGCTTGTCATGGTAAAGCAAACAGGGGGCACCACCTAGCTTCAGCGGCTAGGACGTAAACAACACACCACCATAACAATTTTTTCATCCAAGAGAGATAGATGCTTGGGAGTAATGATGAAGAGGAAAGGGAATGAGATCAAGTGAGAGAGAGAGAGAGAGAGAGAGAGAGAGAGAGAGAGCGAGAGAGAGAGAGTGAGGGAGGGGGTATAGCGGCTTAGTACTTAGGCACCACAAAAGGATGGCAAATCCACACACCCTTCACACATACACAAGCTCACTCCAAACACAAGACTAGGTGGTGATTCCGCACACCTCACATGGGCAAAACATTGCAAGAAAACATACTCACAAAACCTCAAGCTTTATTTAGAGAATAAGGTGATGAAATGGGGAGCATAGGGTAGGGGAATGAGAAGGGAGATCGTGGTAGAGCACATGGCGGATAGGTGGGAGTTGATGGCGAAAACTCGCACGAGGGTTATGGCCATCATCCTTCATTTAGTTTCCCTTCATCTTCCATAGCCCAAGGGTGTAGAGGTCATGCTCAAGATGAGCATGGTGATTGCGGTGATGGTGATGGTGTGGGTGTGTGTGTGTGTGTGTGTGTGTGTGCATTAGGCACACACAGTGCATAGTGTACTCTTTGGTGATGGTGTGTCCTTAGTGTGATGGTGACCCCTCTTTATATAGGGGAGGAGGGGGGAGAAATTCTAGAATTTAGAAATAAAGAAATCATTATCTACATAGGCCATGTGACTGTGGGCCCCACTTGTCTGGCTGTGTGTATATGTGCCAGAACAGCAGTCTCATGAGAGAGAGACTAAGAGAGAGAGATGGGTTGATGAAAAAAAGTGAGAGGTGACATGGAGAATAAAGTAATTACAAGAGGGGAGAGAGGAGAGTGTGTTCAGAGGTGAATCTGTGTGCAGATGTGTGTGAACACAAGAAAAATCAGGTAACCACCGGGTGGGGATGGGTCTGTGGGCACCTTTTTCAGTGAAACTGAGTGTGTGTGAGTGTGGGGGAGGTTATTTAGCTACAAGACAAGAGACATGGCGCCCTTTAGAGAGAGAGGGGGGTATTTGGGTCATGGGATATGATAGGAGAGAGAAAGAGGGGGTGGGGTATACTATTTTGGAAGATAGGGTAAGTTGCATGTGAGTTAGGGTGCATTATTGGTGAGAGGTGGGGTAGCTTGAGGGGAGAGATAAAGGAGAAAGGACAAGGGGAAGAGAGAGGGGAGTTGACCTTTTGAGTGGAGGAGAGGAAAAGGGACACCCGGCGGGGCAACAGTGAAGAAAAAGGAGGCAAGGTGGGGATGGGCTACCCCGCAGGCATGAGGTGGCCTATTTTACCTTTCTTATATATTTACATAATCATACTTTATTTTTTTCTTACTTTTTCCAATGCCTTTTATCACTCCCTCCCTAAGAGGGGGTTTTCATGGGGTGGGGACGAGAGAAGAGGGGTATGGGAGCTTGGCTTGTGAAAAGCCCCCATCATTAGCCCTCCCCTTTTGGCTAGAGGTATTCATGTCTCTAGCTCATCTGTTTGATCATTATCATCGGAGGTGGCGGCTGATGGTGTGTCGTCATCTAGAATGTCAATTGGTGGAGCCTGGTCAAATTGAAGAAAATAAGGTTTAAGTCGCCAACCATTTACCCTGGTTTTATGAAGTTTTCCATCAGCCTCCATAAGCTGGTAGCTTCCATTGGCATACTTTTTCCTGATGATGAAAGGGCCTTCCCATAGGAGCTGGAGTTTCTTATCCTTGCGCGCGCCGAAGCGATTGTCGTAGCGGAGCACCAACATTCCTTTCTTCAATTCTTTTTTCCGGAGATGCTCGTTAAAGCTAAGTCGTCTATGCTCTGCTTGTGCTGCATAATAATTTATTGCTTCTTCTCTGTCCAGCTGCAGTCTTTCCAAGTTGATGATGTGATCTCTCAAATGCATGTTGGGTTGTTGAAGTTGGCTTGCCATTACTCTGAGACTTTGTAGTTGCACTTCAATGGGCAAGATTGCTTCCTTACCAAATACTAGATGATACGGTGTGAATCCCAAGGATGTACGAAATGAAGTTCTGTAGGCCCATAAAGCTGGTAGTAGATACTTATCCCAGTCTCTGGGATGATTGTTTACCTACTTGGTAATAATTTTAGAAACCATTCCATTTACCTTTTCAACTAGGCCATTACATTGAGGGTAATATGGTGAAGAGTGCCTCCTTGTAATGCCCAGTTTCTGCATTAATTCTCCTACCAAGTTTGCTCTGAAACCTGGCCCTCTATCAGAGATGATCTCTAAAGGTGTGCCAAACCTACAACATATGTGCTCGTAGATAAATTTAGCTACCTCTACCGTTGTGATTCTAGTGGTGGCTGTAGCCTCTGCCCATCTAGTCATGTAGTCGACCCCCATGATAATGTAGAATTTTCTTGAGTTGGCCCTAGGTAATGGCCCAATGGCATCGATACCCCATTTTTCAAATGGGCCATATGAGAGAATAGGTGTCTGTGGTTCAGGCATAAGTGACCTAGTGCCGGCCTTTTGACACAACTTGCACGTTTTGCACCAATGGTGTACATCACGGTTGAGGCTAGGCCATATGAAGCCTGCTTGCAAGATTTTCCTACTTGTTATGTCTAGGGCAAAGTGACCACCACAAACCCCGTCGTGACAACTAGCTGAGTGTTTTCGTTGCAATCCAAACCCCTCGGTTAAAATCGACATTGCCAAACCACTTGGTTAGACTTTTGTATGGAAACTGCTCAACTAGCAGCCAACAGTATCTAAATTCAACTTTGGAAGTTGATATTATCCACGAGCCCTTGGTGGCTTATGGACTTCTTTCCTTGAAAGTACAAGTGTGAAGATTATCCAAGAATTGACCATCACACTTAATAAGTGATTTAGTAATCATGAGCTGGGTCTTACCCCAAAACTGGACTCATATAGACACTCTTAGTGCTATAGATAAAATAGGAGAACCACTGAAGTTGGAATGGTTTCACAACTAGATCTTTTTCGGATCCAAAAATCCATAATCTTGGGTTTTTGTGAATAGCCATGCTATCTGAGATGCTGGCTTCATCTATACACCTTGGTAGAGATAAGCCCTTACGAGTTTTAGACGTTCAAAAACTCAACTTGATTTTCCCACTCAAAGTGTGCTTGTCCATTAGAATTGAGGGGTCCTCAACTGAATAGAATTGTTCAATATTGAAAGCAATCATTGATGGATTACAAACCAATGGCTCTTAGCCATTCCAAAATAGGTGGAAATAGATGGCTCTTAGCCCTTCTTGTTACCGTATTGACATAGAAAGATTTCTACAAAATCATGCCTAGTTTTACCTTTCCCGTAGAGAAGTTGGAAAGAGAGAATGCTGGGCTAAGGAAACCGCTTATTCTAATGTGTTGTATGCCCCTTGCATATACTCCAGTGCAGACCATGTATGTGCCATAGCTTATCCGATAAGCGTACAACAGTGTACGTGTACCACGGCCTCGTAGAGAGAGGTACCATAAGTCGTATCTTGATCCACTTACGTTGTATGTGATTGTGACTGTACCAAGGTGACTTTAAATATGGCACTTTGCCGATGAATAAACATATAAAAAAAATATTTTAAGATATCATTCACTTACCTTGACCTTGACAGAGTAGTTAGTGTTATAGCGAAAGCGTACGTAGTAATGAGATGGAATTATGTCAATCACATTGGCATGCCATGCACACAGAGGTATAAGCCCTTGGAAACATTGATGGTCTGATAGATTGAGCCGAGACCACAAGTGCCTTGCACAATCGAGCATGGATACATCACAATTTACCGTTGTCTGACGAAACTATGAGCTTATACCCGCACGTAGCCAAATGCCCATAACTGTGTGCCAATGTTGTTGAGTTGAAGTCAATGGCAGAATCTTGGCACTATGTAAAAGCCTTGCTTCTCATTAATGTTGTCACAACACTTTGCTGTGTACAATAGGAAATCTTTACCAACTTAAAAGTTAAAATGTATAATAACAAGAAAACTTGAAATTGTCTAGCTTGGTTGCCCTACTATGGCGAATTGTCTTGAGTTTTCAAAATAAAATCTCGCTTAAAACTGGCTCATAGCCATATTTTCTGCTTGAGGGAGGTAGCTACTTCCTCGTGTGATTTATAACTCTACAGACAACTGGGCAAGTTTCCCTAAGTTTGTCCCAACTTTGGAAACCACAATGCCAAATGGCAAAAGGGAAGCCGTGCTTCACATAAGAATGCATGCAATTCTGGTGCTCATAGCTAACACATACTCTTGTCAATTTACAATGGCGTAACAAGATTTACTGTAGCCATGTTGTCGCAAAGAAAATCTATGCCATTGAAAGGTACAGATCCATTCTCCTCTGTTGGAGGATCATAATCTGGGTTGATTGCATTGATGGTAGACAACATGCCTAGGAGCTCTCTCCTAGCATTGCTTGCCAACATCATGGAATAATAATTAGTGATTGATCGTGCCGAGTATCTTAAATGCACAAATCACATGCCATGATTGACTTGCTTTTACATGCGGAAGGGTTGAATAAACACTGGCTGTGTAGCCCAACCAAATGATGTTGGATACACAAGCTTTCCACATGAGCACCATGAACGGAGCTTTTCTCCCGCTCCCTCACAGTACAAATGATAGGTCATCACTAGTCGGCCTTGTGAAATTCCTATTCCCTACAAGGCACGGGCCTTGCCTGTACGTGCTTACATAACCAATGTATTGTGGGCATACAAAGCCTGCTCCAATCTACTGATGCATGGCCGATATACCCATATACTACCTTGTGCACATGCTCAAGGTCGTGAAATTTTTTTAAGAAACTTGACCGCGTTGATCCACCACCATGTCGATTAGGACGCCATATTGAAAGCATACAATACATATCTAGTGAAAACAAAGCATACCTAGATTGCAAACGTTAATATTGCCAACCTCATACGTGGCAATTGGACGTCTCGTTGGCTTGGAGCCTTGCCCCTCTCTTCATGATGCCCTTGCACCTTGTGCAGCCTCCAAATTCAACAAAGAGTTGATCTACGTCATCACTTGCTCGACATGCATGAAAATTTTCTATTTGCAGCATCACTCACTTGCCCAAGCCATACTGCTATTCTCATTGATTCTTCAAAAACGTGCATCTTACGAGGGTTTGCCGCCAAAAAATCTCCCATCTTTGGGATACCGAGTACATGTGTGAGACATGTGCTTGAATCCATGCCGATGCGACCATGCCTTGAAATATAGATTTTCGATTGCCCGCGATGCTACCTTCTGCATGGATTATCACCGGCCTTGCTGCACCAACCCATGCATGCTCGTTTTCTTGCCCGCTTCCGTTTGCAATTGATGGTAGGGTGGGAATCACACGTTATGATCATTAGCACTAAGTTTGTTTTTTTTTTTGGTAAAAAAAAAGAACTCAAAAAACATGGCTGCCGTTTGCAGTAGGGCGCCGATGGTGAGGGAGAAGGAACCCACCATGGGTGGCTCTACGCGGCCCCGTCCAGAGACGGATTTTGCGTATCTTGCCATCATGCTCCCATCCAACCCCTTTTAGCCTCGTTTTGGCCATGTCACCCATGCACGCAGCACCCGCAAGAGGTTGTTCCCACTGGTTTCGACCCCGCCAACGGGTTGTTCCCGTGGCCCCTCCTCCTCTCTTGAGCCCCGCCTCACAAGCTCTGCTTCCTGCGGCTCTTCGAACAGCCAACGAGGAAAGAGATCGAGAGAAAAGAGAAACCACCAGCCCACACTTCCATGCTTCATGGAGAGGGAGAAAGATCTAGAGAGCAATCGAAAGGGAGAAAGAGAACAAGAGTACCTTCCCCTCCTCCATGGCTGCTCTCCCCTGAGCTCTGATACCAGTGAAAGGCAGAAGGGACTGGAACATGCTAATATCCACCGATCCATGCTCTATATAGGCCCTTGGCCTGCTAAACATAGAGACCCCCTTGACTGCATGTCTGTCCTAGCCCTTGGCCCTACCCGGTCCTACCCTTGCATGACATCCTCTTTTCCCCACAGGAAATTTTCAACTCACCCTTCTTTCTAGGCAAACTTTCCAGGAGCATGGTGCACTACTCCGGCCATCGAATGCGACACCGTAGAGCACGACTCGGAGCCCATCACTTTGGCTATTTCCAAAAATTTAAAATCTCAAACATTTCGTAATTTAAATCACCAAGCTGGCCCAGTTGCCTTTGTTGCATGCATCTGCAACCACTTTCTAAGCTAAGATTGCCCTCTTTGGACACACATAACTCATGATGTACAAGTCCAATTCACAAGCTATAAAGCGCGGCTGAAAAAACTTATTGAAAACCATGTTTTGGAGACTGAAACAACCCAAAACACCAATACCCAAACTTGGAAAAACCAAACCTTTGTACATGAATTTATACATGGTCACTCCCAAGACTTGAAGCCCTATGTACACATGTATACATGAGGCTAGTTAGCAAGATTTTTGTCATGATCTACTGGCTTTATGCTCATCCAAAAAAACCTTGACAATGCTTGCTCACTTTCTTTGATTTTTGTGAGCTTTGGCGAGCGTTTGCAGCTCAGATTTCAGATTTGGGCTCATTTCGACCTCCCTTTCCATACAAGCAGTACTGTGCAGGCTATTTTTCCATTTTGTGCAAAAATTCTATTAGTGTCGTTTTTTGCATAACAAGTCCCTTAGAACCTTCTACGGTTTGTGCTATATAGCACGTGTTGTTTGCACTTTCTTTCTCCTCTTTTCGAGCAATTTCACATCAGGTGTAGCATTTATCATGGCTGACAACAACACAGATGTGTTTGAGATGTTTGTTGCCGAGGACGGATTAGATGGGGACAATTATCCTATGTGGGATTATATGGTGCAACATGTTCTTGTCTCAAAGGGTGTTTGGAACATTGTGAAGGTCATTGATGTACATCCTGGTTTTGAGGATGTAGGCAATGTTCAGGATATTGTGCAGGGCATTGATGTACGCCCTTGTTCTGAGAATGTAGGCAATGTTGAGGATGTTGCAGGTCTTGTTGCAAGGGATTGCTGATGCTAGAGTTGTTTTGCCTACGGTTGAGCAAGCTCGTTGGGATGTAAAAGATGCGTATGCTCATGCATTGATTGCATTGTCTATTAAGCACAATACTACTCCCCACATTTGTTCAATGAAATCTGCAAAACAGGCTTAGGATATTTTGGATGGACTTTATGCAAGTCACAGTAAAGCAAAAATTGCATTGCTGCGTAAAAAGCTAGAGTTGAAGATTATGCATGAGGAAGAAGACATGGACACTTGCTAGTGTCAAGGATATCAATGAGCAACTTATTTCTTTAGGTGAAGTCATTTCATATAGTCTCCTTGTGCAGACTCTTCTTGATTCTTTGCTAGATATTTGCAAGTACTTGGAGACTTATGACCTAAGGAAATCTTGAAGTTGCTAAGTTTGATGCATTATGCACATTGCTGTTGCAAGAGACGCTTTCTAGAAAAACAGGACTAGACATCATGCAGTTGAATAGGCCTTTATGGATGCTCAAAGAAAAGGGGTGACTGCAATGTAGCCACTTCTCATGGTTCTTCTAGAGTGGTAAATCACATCTTCCTAATGCTTTTGATGGCAGCAATTCGTATGGGAGTTCCGGTAAAAAGGGCAAAAAGAAGATGTGTTGTCACTGTTGTAAAGCTAATGATCATTTAATCAAGGAGTGTCCTAAGAGGCCAAAGAGGCTGGTTCCACTACTAATGCTGGTTCCACTACAAATGCAGCTATTGTTGAGTCTTTTGTGAAAGGAGACTGTGATGCTAATGTTGATGCCAAATGGGCTTTTAATACAGAGTGCACTTATAATCCCTATGTCCATGATGCATGCATGTAAGTTTTTGTAGATTCACATGTGTGGTATTTTGACAATGGTGCTACCAAGAACATTACCTCACATCATCATTTGTTCACCCTCTTGGGTTTGTCCCTCATGGGAATTTAGTTACTGGTGCCAACAATGCCTCTTATCCGGTTCAAGGAGATGGAAGCTTATTGCTGCAAATGGTAGTTCTTTCACACTTGTTGATGCACTTTATGTACTTGGGATCAAGAAGAATCTTTTGTGTGTATCTGCACTTGGTAGACTTGGACTTGTAGTCAAGTTTGTGGATGAAAGATGTACAATACATGATCTCAGTTTTGGTGATGAAATTGTTGCATCTCGCATTTTCTGTCGTGGGATGTATAAGCTCACTT
The DNA here is from genome assembly GCF_014529385.1 of Adiantum capillus-veneris. NCBI lineage: Eukaryota > Viridiplantae > Streptophyta > Polypodiopsida > Polypodiales > Pteridaceae > Adiantum > Adiantum capillus-veneris. The sequence goes on along the minus strand of NC_140951.1, from coordinate 54,485,559 downwards.
TGTATGACAAGTGTGGGCAGAATTTTGCAAATGCACTTGTGGGTTCTAAGGATATTTCAGATGCAAAATTTTGGCATGCACGTTTGGACATTTGAATTTTACTAGTTTATTGCGTTTGTAGAAATATGAAATGGTTGCTTCTTTGCCGCCTCTTGAAGCACCTGTCAAACATGTTTGTGAAGGTTATATTTTGGGTAAGATGCAACGGTCAAAGTTTCCAAGGGATGGTTCAGTTAGGGCCACATGCAAGTTGTAGCTTGTACATAGTGATGTTTGTGGGCCCATGCAAACTCCGTCCTTAGGCGATTACCTTTACTTTGTTACTTTCATTGATGATTACTTCAGGAATGCATGGATATATCCGCTTAAAGTGCAGTCCAAAGTTTTTATGTGCTTCAAACAATTTCTGCTATGACTGAAAATGTCTCGAAATGTACTATGGGCACCGTCCATTTCGATCTAGGGGGGAGTATATCTCTCATGAATTTAATGAATTTCTAGCTAGTCGTGGTATAAAAAACCAATGTACAGTGCCTTATACGCCTCAGCAAAATGGAAAGTTGCTGAGAGGAAATACAGGTCACTTAGAAAAATGGCACGATGTATGGTCAAAAGGCAAGCTTTGCCGCATTTGTTTTGGCTTGAGGCCATAATGTGTGCTACTTATGTACTAAACAAGTGTCCTACAAAAGCTTTGGAATCTATTACTCCATATGAAGCATGGCATGACAGAAAGCCTTCTATTTAGTACATGTGTGTTTTTGGCTGTTTGGCATATGCTATGGTGCCAAAAACATAGCGCAAGAAATTGGATGCTAAGGCTCTCAGATGTATTTTTGTTGGTTATAATGCTGAAATCAAAGGTTACAGGTTGTATCGTCCGCAAACAAAGCATATCTTGATTTCACGAGACATTGTGTTTGTGGAAGATTCTGTTCAGCCCTTGCTATTGATAGCCGTTTTTCGGCTCTCCATAATTGCCATAGTAAGTTACTCCACCCTACCAAATTCACCCAAACGCTATGGCTATCCCTACCATTTCACTGTACATAGGCATGTGTGAGTTAGGGGGCTTTTCCCATATCTTCTTAAAAACCCTCAGCTAGCTAGTCACTGGGCTAGTTGAGCCAAAAAAATAAAAAAATAAAAGTATATTATGGCCTCTTTGTGTGTAAATATTTCATTGTATATATGGCCTAAATATAGGGATTTTTTATAATTATTTTGGTATTTTATTTAAATATTTCTACTTAGGTGTGTGTTTTATTAAACCTATGTACACCTTCTTTCATCCTCTTACACCATAATTATATTTTTTGCCAATATGTACATACTCTAACCTCATATTTTTCCTTTATACAAATCACTCCCACATTTTCACCCTCACCCTCGTGAAAACAAAAAATTGATTTCTACTCATTGGTTACGTTTATTATATTATTTACTTGCATACCTTTTCCTTTTTCACCCAAAATAATTCAAGGAGGGACCATATCATATGATTCCAATATCTTTCCATATCCATAACTCCTCCATATTTTTATTATTATTTTTACTCATTATTCTAACACCATGTGCTCATTGAGCTAAAGTCCATGAATAGTCCATACACTAGTCCCACCATGTATATATTTCTTTATTCACCGATAATCCTCCTCCATGCATGGGTCAAGGGAAAGTTGGATGCTTTGTATTATAATATGACCAAGGAGGGGCTCACTCTTGGATGCATTGTACAAATTCAACAAAGGAGGGGGCCACTAAAAGACTTTTGCAGGCATAAAAACAAGCTTTTTGGTGCGAATTTTGGCACCTATCTCCACTCCGAATTTGGAGCGGTGGTCAAAAGAGAAAATGTAGCCCACGCTCTGAATAATCACCTCAAAATTTTTCATGATTTGTGGAGCTACCAACGGTGATCTATGATTTTTTGAGTGGACCCTAGTCTACCCACTTTTCTCACAAGCAGCCCTTAGTCTTCTCTCACCCTTCCACACACCTACTCACTCTTACACATCCCTCCCTCTCCTTCCCTCACTCAAACCTGCAATTTCCATGGCTTCTCCCACCCTCTTCACCATTACCCTTCTCTCTCATCCCTATAGTTCTTTTATGAACCTCTACATACATACACCCTCTCCATGTCTCTCTCTATTGCTTCTATGTTACAATTTCATTTACCTCTCCTAAAAATATCTAAAATTCAGCATCTTAACCATGATAAATTCTGCAAATTGAGGATTTTTCATCAACAAATCCTCTTTTCAACGTGGTGGTCAACCGTGGCGGCGGCGTAAAGAAGCGAAGAAGAAGAAGAAGACCAGCGGTCATTTTTTCCACAATCTACACAAGGGTGAGTTCAAGCTTCTTCAAAGCTTCACCATCTCAATGATTCTCTTTTAATTCACCCCTCTTCCTTCATCAAATCAACTCATCCTACCCATTGTAAATGTATCTCTAACAATTCTAGTGATTATTACCACTAACAACTAACTTCTCTTTTAAAAATGCACCCACACTATCAACATATGGAGTAGGCAACCGCACAAGTAAACGAAATTCACTCACTCCCATGGAAGTTTCTCTCCTTTCACCACATCAATAATTCTCTTACTTGAGCCCACATCCATGTGACTCAAGAGAAAAGAGAGAGCCCATTCTCATTTGAAATTCATAAAAATTCATAATCCTTGATCGTTCCTAATAAAATTGATTAGGCTTAATCCTAATCAAGGCTTCTAAAAACTATAAATAGAACCCATTCCTCCTTGTAAAAGACATCACTATACCATTTCACACTAGATTGAGAGTACCACACGCCAGTTCTATCTTGGTTGTAAAGAGAGAGTAAGCTTTCTATACACCATCACCTTGGTGCATAGAAAAGCTTGAGCTAGTTTGAGTGAGTGCGAGTAGAAGATATTCTTCCTACCATTGTTGTATCTACCCCAACATCAATGAATTGGTAGTTTTGGGTGCAATTCATGTCCAAAGGCTCACGCTTCTCCTCCAATTTGGCTTGGCAAACTCATTCAGCTTCATAAGGTGACTTGTTTCATTGAAGGTTGTTGTTTTGTTGCTTGTGATTCATTGGCTATTGTTTGGCTACCATTGTAAGAGGGTGGATGGTGAGAGGGCTCCCATAACCCTAAGACAATGTGCTAGTGATGCTATAACCAAATCTTGTCACTTGATTCCGCAAGCTCTAAGTTCCTTTTTGTGCAAAATATAAAGTTGAAGCTAAGTTGTACACCATCTCGCTCTCTCTCTCTCTCTCCCCCCCCCCCCCCCCCCCCCCTCTCTCTCTCTCTCTCTCTCTCTCTCTCTCTCTCTCTCTCTCTCTCTCTCTCGTGTTTTAGTGTGTGAGAGTGTTCCATTGGTGTTAGGGTTAGTGTAAATTCCTTGCTTGTTTGTGGGTTGCTCTAACGATTCTCCTCTTTTGCGTCCTAGTTCGCTCTTAAACTAGGTGGTGCCCCTTGTGTAGCTCGGATTTGGCTGTGGGTTTGTTGTTTTGGTTTGTGTTGTGTTGTGCCCCAGCCCCATTGAGCAGCACGGGAGCCTTGAAGGGTGTCTAGAGGTTGCTCTTCTTGTTGCCCACCCCGGACCGCCTCAATTTTGGTGCCCCCACTGAGGACAGGCTTGTGTATGTTTTGTGAAGGCTCAACCTTTAGCATAATCAAGTAGCTTGCATGAATCACGAGAATTTGTATGATCCCTTCATTCCCATTGCAAGGCAAAAGGTACACATAATTGTTAGTACTAAGTTGCAATTTCAGCGAGTAATTCGTATAATTTTAGGTCCTCTTAGGTTGGTAGAGATAAACGCATCAGTAAATCCTTTTATTTTGCCTCTCATTAGGTACGACCTTAGTTTGGACGTCTATATTTTTGTTTTGTTTTAAGAATTAGGTCATGCATAGACCATGGATAATCGCCCAGGAATACAGGTTTTTCCCTTTCATTTCACTCCACACATTAGAGTAAACATTGCAATTAGTAGAAAAATCCATTTTCAACAACGTATGGTATTCATGTTTGGTGCCCAAAGAGTAGGAGAAATTATCGCGTCACCAAACCCTGTCATTCTACCTCTTATTGATTATCATAGGTTATTTGATGTGAATATTTTTATTTTGTTGTAGAATAGATTGCAATATAGAAAATATTATTGTGTAAATCTTTTAAAGAAAGAAAAAACAAAAACGCGTCACTTTGAAATCAATTCAATGGAGAGCCAACGCCAAATGTCTGGATATCCTCTTTTCTTTGGAGAGCCTGGAGAGGATGCAAAATTATTTCTAGAGAATTTCAAGATGTCTTGCCGTATCAAGAGGATAGTAACTGATCAAGAATGTGTAGAAATGTTTGAGGTGGTCCTTAGGAAAGATGCTAGCACTTGGTTTGACTCTTTGCCTGAGGAAGTTAAAGGGAATTACACGGAAGTTTTGAATCGTTTCAAGAAATACTTCTTTGATCCCCAAAACACTCAGAAATTATGGCAAGACATTGTTTCTCATAAGCAAAAAGACTTAGATGACTACTACTTGTACAAGCAAGAGTTCCTACGTCTTTGGGATCTATGGATATGAAATGTTGCTAACCCTGGTGATGGTGCAGAATTTCTAAAGAAGGAGAGGTTCATAAGCGGACTCTTTCCTGACCTTAAGGTAAAAGTTGAGGCGGGTGCACCTGCTACCTTTGATGCAGCTGAAACTAGGACTGCTGAGAAATATAGGAAACTCAAGTGCTTAAGGGGGAAGGTTCCAATAGAAGGTCTTAGACCCAAAGGTAAGTCACAAGCATCAACATCTAAGGTGCTTCCTGAGGTAACGACGGAAGTGATTGAGAAGTTAAATGAATCTTTAAGCAGCTTGTCAATTCACCTTGCACAAGCCGTAGGTCCAAAGGGACAAGCAAAGAAGTCTGAAGAGCGAGATCCACGACCTAGGAGACTCTTGCAATGTTGGAATTGCGGTGAGTCTGGACATGGGATGTATAATTGTCCTTGGCCCCGTGGGGAGCCAGGGAGACCTAACTTGAATTACCCAATGATGAATGCAGGTGAAGGAACTAGTCAGCAACCACGGCTTATACAAAGGCCAAATGGAGCAAGACCACCTCCACAAGGAGTGGAAGGAGTTCCACCTTTGCCAGACGCAAACATGCATGTGGTAGAGGTGACAAATTCAAGAGAGGTTGACATGGAAGAAAATGGCATTAAGAGTGGCCGAGGGAAAGGTAAGAAGAAAGAAGGAGTTACATCACAAAGTGACCATGGACGAGAAAAGAAGGCAAAGGAGACCAAGGAAGCTAAGAGGACTCGACGTCGTATCAACCTCCAAGACTTTCCTCTTGGACATGGAATGGCTCCATACAACCTGTTGGAAGACATGAGAGGTAAGGGTCCTGATATCTCATGGCCTCAATTTCTTGCATTATGTCCACAAGTTAGGAGGGATTTAACAAGGGTAGTTAGCACTAGGAGAAAGGTAAAAGAGAGTGTGCCTGTTGTAAAAATTGCACAAGCTGAAATGAATGAGGACATTACACCTGTGCTAGATTGTTATATAAAAGGGAGATTGGTTAGGAAAGGTCTAGTGGATGGGGGTGCACAAATTTGCATCATGACAGAGGGACTCATGCAAAAACTAGGCATGCACATCCATGAGACACCTGAAATTAAGGTCAAGATGGAAAACAATAGCAAGGCTAGGTGCGTAGGCATTTGTAAAAATGTTTTTGTGGAGGCCTTTGGCATTAAGAAGGCAGTGGATTTCTATGTCATGTCTACCAAAGGAAATGGTTACCCATTTATCCTAGGGAGACCATGGCTAATGAAAATGCGAGCTTTGCAGGATTGGGAGAGTGGAAAGCTAATTTGCAGGAACGACAATCATAAGAAGGTTGTCTTTGACATGAAGGAGCAACGCCAAGAGGAGCTCCATGAAGAATCATCTCAAAGTGAGACGGGACCGATAACACTTCAGAAGAAGAAAGTAGCGGCAGCATTACTGAGGAGGAGTCTTCCATCGAAGTCATGGGGGTAAGGTTTAAGCCAACCAACCAAGATACCTCTTGTCAAGGTTTGGAGGAGGTAGGTTCCCAAGAGAACCAAAAAGTGGAAGATGAAAGAATGCTAGAAGGTATGCTATCTACAACACTTACAAAGGATGAAAGAGAGGAGTTCAAATGTGTGCTAAGGAAGTTTCCTAGGCTTTTTGCTAAAGACTACACCGATGTGCGTGGAGTAGATGCTGTTCAACACAAAATTGAGTTGAAGCCAGAGGCCACACCTAAGGTTCAGAAGCTACGAAGGCTAGGAGTCATCAAGGAGCAGGCTTTACTCAAGGAGATAAGAAAGCTTCTAGTAGCAGGTTTCATCTATCCAGTGGAGAATTTAGAGTGGGTCTTTCCCGTTGTTGTCACTCCTAAGAAAAACGGAAAGTGGAGGGTGTGTGTGGATTACCGTCCACTCAATGAGGCAACAAAAAGAGATCACTTTCCCCTCCCATTTCAGGATGAGATACTAAATGAGGTAGCTGGTCATGAGAAGTACACTGTGTGTGATGGCTACTCAGGCTACTTTCAAATAGGTATCGCATTGGAAGATCAATTGAAAAAAGCCTTTATCACTCCTTGGGGTTGTTATTCTTTTAGAGTCATGCCATTTGGTCTGACAAATGCTCCTGCAACATTCCAACGTTTCATGAACATGGTGTTTCAAGCATTCTTTGGAAAGTCAATTAGGGTGTTCATTGATGATTTCTGCATTTATAGCTCAAAATCATTGCATCTACAAAGGGTAGAAGAAGGTTTAAAGAAGCTCTACGACATGGGAGGTCAACTCAACCCCGACAAGTGCCACATAGGTGAGGATGAAGTGATCTTGCTCGGTCACAAGGTTTCCTATAAAGGCATTGAGGTGGATCCTTCAAAGGCAAAGGCTCTTATTGAGCTTCCATCACCGAAGAGTCTTAAGGAGGTCATCTCTTTCATTCAGAAGGTGAAGTATATGTCACGCTTCATTCACTTAGCCTCGGAGTTGCTTCATCCTTTGCAAAAGTTGACACAACAGGTAGAATTTGCATGGTCTGATGAGCTTGAAGAGTATTTTTGTAACATTAAAGTCATTTTGTCAGAGCTACCAACACTCATGCCTCCTTGTTGGGAGTACACATTCTTTGTTAGCTCTAGTGTTGGAAGGGAAACAATTGGTGCTGTGTTGCTACAACAAGATCCCCACAGTACAAGGATGCGACCCATCTACTTTGTTAGAAGGGTCATGAATGCTTTGGAGAGAGACTACACAGAAGCAGAACTCATGATGCTTTCTCTCATGTTTGCGGTGAGAAAGTTTAGATCCTACCTGCTACCAAAACCTTTTGTAATTCTCACTGCAGAAAATTTGTTCCCTTGGGTGTCATCTCAAATGAATCTTAGTACTAGGATCTCAAAGTGGATTATGGAGTTGCAAGAGTTCCAATACTCTTTCAAGGTAGAAGATAGTGTGCGTGCACAATTGGCAGGGATTCTCACTTATAGGGTACATGAGAAGGAAATTAAGGTGCCTCAAGTAAAGACCCTACCATTGCCACCACCATAAAGTATTCCCAATGCTTTTACCTTGTTCTTTGATGGAGCTTTTCGACGTGCCGCAGGGAATGCAGGGGGAGGGCTAGTGTTGCTCAACCCAAGTGGAGAGGTGGTCATGAAAGAGAAGGTCAATCTACCAGGTTCAACTGGCAACAATGAAGCAGAGTACGACACACTACTTCATGTTTTGAAGATGTGCATTGGCCAAGGGATAAAACGTCTCATGGTAAAGGGAGATGCACTTCTCATTGTTAAATAGATTTTAGGCATTTGGGCATGCAAGAATGAAAGCTTAAGGACAAAAGTTCATGCCATTCGTAGGATGTGTAATCAGTTTGAAGAAGTGCAATTATATCATATTCTGAGGAAACAAAATGAAGATGCCGATTTACTTGCACAACAAGCAGTACATGTGCTGAGAGAGAAGTGCAGGTCATCATGGTGGCAGTAGCTGTCAAGCAATCGAGATACCAGGGATTGGAGTCATTGGCTCCCATTATTGGCTACATTTTGGAGGGTGAGTTTCCACAAGACTTCACGAAGGCTCAGAAGAGGAGACTCATGAAGAAGGCAAGTTTCTATCTCTTCCTAGAAGGCTCCCTCTATCAAAGAGGGAAGGATCAAGTGAGCAGAAGAGTACCAACTATCGAGGAAATTCCAGCCATTCTAAAAGGTTTGCATGAAGAGGCATGTGGTGGTCATTTTGCCCAAGAATCAACTGTGAAGAAGATTTTGCTTGCGGGGTATGTTTGGCCAAGCTTGCATGTGGATGTTCAACATTGGTGTAAAAGATGTCACAATTGTCAGATAAATGGAAATAGAAGGTTGGTGCATGGCCCGAGGCAAATAGTTCTTGTAAATGGACCCTTTGAAAAGTGGGGCATTGATGCTATGGGTCCTCTGCCTAGGACAAAAAATGGTAAACTCTACATTCTAGTGGCTGTAGACTATATGACTAGGTGGGTGGAAGCTCAAAGTGTGGCAAGAGTGAATGAGAGGACAGTTAGAAAATTTGTGTACAATCACATTTGTTGCAGATTTGGCACACCTTTGGAGATTGTTTCTGATAATGGTCCAGGGTTTAGGAAGGGCTTGCTCACAGAAGTTTGTGAAGAGCTTCACATTCTACATCGTCATAGCACACCATACTACCCACAGTCAAATGGTTTGGTGGAGAAGGCTAATGGTGTCATTGCAGGAATCATTAGAAAGATGGTGCAAAACAAGACAAAATTATGGGATGACTTCTTGGATGGTGCCTTGTGGGCATATCGAACCAAATATAGGGAAGCCACGGAGTTCACACCATTTCACTTGGTCTATGGTCAAGAGGCTTTGCAGCCTATCGAGCTCAACATTCCAACAATGCGACTTCATGGCAAAGGAGCACAAGATGATCAAGAGGTATGGATGGATCAACTTCTTACGTTAGTGGAGCTTGAGTGGAAAAGAGAAGTAGCATATGAGTGCTACAAGAGGAAAGCCACACAAGCGAAAGAAACGCACGACAAGAAACTGAAGGACAAAGGCATCAAAGAAGGAGAGCTTGTGCTAAGGTATGACAATCGACTTGACAATCGTTTTGATGCCAAGTTTGAAACTAGATGGCAAGGGCCATACATAGTCAAGAAGGCTTTCAATTCTAGTTACTATCAGCTTATGGACTTGAATGGTAAAGAGCACTCCAGGAAGGTAAACGGGTATCGCTTGAAGCCCTATTTGAGTCGCCTTCTACCAAAGATCTATCCAAAGGCCGCTGTCTCATATCTCGTCAAGGACTCTGAAGCACTCTCTTTGGAAAAGATGCTCTATGATGGTACATGAATATACCATCATCCTGGGGGAGGGCTAATGATAGCCGTTTTTCGGCTCTCCATAATTGCCATAGTAAGTTACTCCACCCTACCAAATTCACCCAAACGCTATGGCTATCCCTACCATTTCACTGTACATAGGCATGTGTGAGTTAGGGGGCTTTTCCCATATCTTCTTAAAAACCCTCAGCTAGCTAGTCACTGGGCTAGTTGAGCCAAAAAAATAAAAAAATAAAAAAATAAAAGTATATTATGGCCTCTTTGTGTGTAAATATTTCATTGTATATATGGCCTAAATATAGGGATTTTTTATAATTATTTTGGTATTTTATTTAAATATTTCTACTTAGGTGTGTGTTTTATTAAACCTATGTACACCTTCTTTCATCCTCTTACACCATAATTATATTTTTTGCCAATATGTACATACTCTAACCTCATATTTTTCCTTTATACAAATCACTCCCACATTTTAACCCTCACCCTCGTGAAAACAAAAAATTGATTTCTACTCATTGGTTACGTTTATTATATTATTTACTTGCATCCCTTTTCCTCTTTCACCCAAAATAATTCAAGGAGGGACCATATCATATGATTCCAATATCTTTCCATATCCATAACTCCTCCATATTTTTATTATTATTTTTACTCATTATTCTAACACCATGTGCTCATTGAGCTAAAGTCCATGAATAGTCCATACACTAGTCCCACCATGTATATATTTCTTTATTCACCGATAATCCTCCTCCATGCATGGGTCAAGGGCAACTTGGATGCTTTGTATTATAATATGACCAAGGAGGGGCTCACTCTTGGATGTATTGTACAAATTCATCAAAGGAGGGGGCCACTAAAAGACTTTTGCAGGCATAAAAACAGGCTTTTTGGTGAGAATTTTGGCACCTATATCCACTCCGAATTTGGAGCGGTGGTCAAAAGAGAAAATGTAGCCCACGCTCTGAATAATCACCTCAAACTTTTTCATGATTTTTGGAGCTACCAACGGTGATCTATGACTTTTTGAGTGGACCCCAGTCTGCCCACTTTTCTCACAAACAGCCCTTAGTCTTCTCTCACCCTTCCACACACCTACTCACTCTTACACATCCCTCCCTCTCCTTCCCTCACTCAAACCTGCAATTTCCATGGCTTCTCCCACCCTCTTCACCATTACCCTTCTCTCTCATCCCTATAGTTCTTTTATGAACCTCTACATACATACACCCTCTCCATGTCTCTCTCTATTGCTTCTATGTTACAATTTCATTTACCTCTCCTAAAAATATCTAAAATTCAGCATCTTAACCATGATAAATTCTGCAAATTGAGGATTTTTCATCAACAAATCCTCTTTTCAACATGGTGGTCAACCGTGGCGGCGGCGTAAAGAAGCGAAGAAGAAGAAGAAGACCAGCGGTCATTTTTTCCACAATCTACACAAGGGTGAGTTCAAGCTTCTTCAAAGCTTCACCATCTCAATGATTCTCTTTTAATTCACCCCTCTTCCTTCATCAAATCAACTCATCCTACCCATTGTAAATGTATCTCTAACAATTCTAGTGATTATTACCACTAACAACTAACTTCTCTTTTAAAAATGCACCCACACTATCAACATATGGAGTAGGCAACCGCACAAGTAAACGAAATTCACTCACTCCCATGGAAGTTTCTCTCCTTTCACCACATCAATAATTCTCTTACTTGAGCCCACATCCATGTGACTCAAGAGAAAAGAGAGAGCCCATTCTCATTTGAAATTCATAAAAATTCATAATCCTTGATCGTTCCTAATAAAATTGATTAGGCTTAATCCTAATCAAGGCTTCTAAAAACTATAAATAGAACCCATTCCTCCTTGTAAAAGACATCACTATACCATTTCACACTAGATTGAGAGTACCACACGCCAGTTCTATCTTGGTTGTAAAGAGAGAGTAAGCTTTCTATACACCATCACCTTGGTGCATAGAAAAGCTTGAGCTAGTTTGAGTGAGTGCGAGTAGAAGATATTCTTCCTACCATTGTTGTATCTACCCCAACATCAATGAATTGGTAGTTTTGGGTGCAATTCATGTCCAAAGGCTCACGCTTCTCCTCCAATTTGGCTTGGCAAACTCATTCAGCTTCATAAGGTGACTTGTTTCATTGAAGGTTGTTGTTTTGTTGCTTGTGATTCATTGGCTATTGTTTGGCTACCATTGTAAGAGGGTGGATGGTGAGAGGGCTCCCATAACCCTAAGACAATGTGCTAGTGATGCTATAACCAAATCTTGTCACTTGATTCCGCAAGCTCTAAGTTCCTTTTTGTGCAAAATATAAAGTTGAAGCTAAGTTGTACACCATCTCGCTCTCTCTCTCCCCTCCCCCCCCCCCCCCCCCCCCTCTCTCTCTCTCTCTCTCTCTCTCTCGTGTTTTAGTGTGTGAGAGTGTTCCATTGGTGTTAGGGTTAGTGTAAATTCCTTGCTTGTTTGTGGGTTGCTCTAACGATTCTCCTCTTTTGTGTCCTAGTTCGCTCTTAAACTAGGTGGTGCCCCTTGTGTAGTTGGGATTTGGCTGTGGGTTTGTTGTTTTGGTTTGTGTTGTGTTGTGCCCCAGCCCCATTGAGCAGCACGGGAGCCTTGAAGGGTGTCTAGAGGTTTCTCTTCTTGTTGCCCGTCCCGGACCACCTCACTATCATGTACTAGAGACGGTAATGTAAGCTCACATGACATTTATGACACTTTGTTGCCTCTTTTTAGTGGTGGAAGTTCAAAAGTAAATTCCAATGAGGAAAATGTATAGCCTATGGGGGTTTCTAAAAATATTATAGATCAACCTATTACTGATGTAGATGTACATGATGTACTTGATGAGGAAAGGGTTGAGAATGAGCAAGCTAGAGGTATGCCTAAATGGCTGGTGCATACTTTGCGTGACAGTAAATTGGATGAACCTTTTTCTAGTCGTACTTGTTTAGGTTCTCGCCATGCATCTTATGCAGCAGACAAGGATTTAAAATTCATGTAATCACTCAAAATGACATTAGAGTGAAAATCTAGTTGGTAAGGTGAATCTTTTGTTAACTTTGACAAAAGTCATGCATTTATACTATTGGATGAAGGGGGAAGAAACCAATTTTGAAAAACTCCAATTTATATGGTTGATAACGTTAATTAACACTTTGTGATCACGTAAATATTAAATCCTTAGCAACAGATTCTTATGCTTTGGCTGTACATGATGTTGAGGAACCTCTATCTTTTGATGAAGCACAAAATTCAAAAAATTGGATGGTTGCCATGCAATCAGAATATGATGCACTTCTAGGAAATGACACATGGACTTTATGTGATTTGCCTCCTAGAAAAAAGGCCATTGGTCCGAAGTGGGTTTACAAGTTGCAACGCAAGCCAGATGGTGAGATTGATTGCCTATAAGGCTCGACTTGTGGCAAAGGGTTATGCACAACAAAAAGGCATAGATTATGAAGAGACTTTTGCTCCCACTTTTTGTATAACTATTGTGTGTTTTTTATGTGCATTGGCAGCTCATTTTGGTTGGGATGTACATCAATCAGACATTGTTACTACTTTCTTGAATGGTGACATATTTGAGAAAGTTTATGTAACACAACCTCGCGGTTTTGTCAAGAAAGGACAAGAGGATAAAGTGTACAGATGTAAGAAAGTTTTTTATGGGTGGAAGCAATCTCCTCGTGCTTGGTATGAGAAAGATTGACGCTCATTTTGTCAAATGAGGCTTTTGTTTAACAGTCCAACAAAAAGCACAATGTATGTAAAGCATGAGGGTGATGTACTTCTCATTGTGGTTCTTTATGTGGACGATTTGTTGATCATTGGACCAAATGAGAGAAATATTATTGAATTTAAGGCTGATTTGAATGCTACTTTCAAGATGAAAGATTTGGGGCTATTGCGTCATTACTTGGGTATACAGTTTAAGCAGTGTGATGGTGGTATTGCCTTGTGTTAAAAAAGTTACATAGAGACATTGCTATGTAAGTTTGGACTTGAGGATTGCAAACCTGTTGCCACTCTCATGGAAACATGTTTGAAATTGAGTCTTCATGATGCTCGTGATCTTGCAGATGTCACTCTTTACCAAACTGTTGCTGGATGTCTCATTTATGTATGCAACACAAGACCGGATATTTAGTTTGTAGTCTCATAGGTCAGCAGATTTATGTATAGCCCAGGGTCTAAGCATTGGCAGGCTGTCAATAAGAGGATTTTCCACTACTTCAGTGGCACTTTACATCTTGGCTTGTTTTATCCCAAGGGGGGATCATTGTTGCCAGACTTATATTCTTTTTCGGACTCAAATTGGGCTGGTTGTTTTGACATGAGAGTGTCCACAAGTGGTTTTTGTTTCATGCTTGGCAGTTCATGTATATCATGGTTGAGCGAGAAGCAACCTACTATGGCCACTTCTAGTTGTGAGGCTGAGTACATGGCATTCTTCACAGCTACGGTTGAGTGTGTATAGCTCAGACACCATATGGTTGATCTGGGTGTTGGACAGGACACTGCCAACACTATCTACACTAACAATCTAAGTGCATTGGTGGTTGCGAGGAATCCATTTTTCATGCTCACACAAAGCACATTGAAGTGCATTACCACTATGCCAGGGAGAGGCTCTCAGCACGAGAGATCAGCTTGGATTATGTGCCAGCACAGGAAAACCTTGCAGATCTTTTCGCAAAGGCATTGTCTTGTGAGAAGTTTGAAGCTTTCCACAAAGCTTTGGGCTTACTCCCCTTTGTGGACTTATTATGTCCTCAAGGCATGACACTTCCCTTTACTCTATGTGCTAACTCTCATTCACCGCATCACTCCAGGGGGGATTTGTTACCATATATATATGGTAGTGATGTCTGTGAACACACTTAGGACTACCGGGGCATTTTTTCCCTCACTAGGAGGTTTTTTCCCCTGTGCATTGTATATACGCCCATCATTCTAGAGCTATCTATCTTTCCATTGCACACTATGTAATACACTCTTTGTTGTGCTCCTTGAGCTTCCATCATCTTATCCAAGCTATGTGTGTTTTCTTGCAACACTAATTCCAATATAAAACTATTTCATTTACTTTGGAAAAGTGTTTACCGTTTGAATTTTGTTAAGTCATAAAGTGTTCCAACGGAATGATCAGATCGGAAATCGAACTCTCAAACTTTTAATTATTCACTTAGAAACAATAGGTTGATATGAAAAACTTAAGCCTCAAGACTATATCTAAAGATAGGAGTCGACTCTAAAAAAAGGAGTATTTTTAGGAAAGAGAGGAATTTTAGGAAAAAAAGAGTATTTTTAGGAAAGAAGGAGAATTTTTATAGAAGAAAGAGAAGTAAGTCAAGTTCCCAAAACGAGTGACTCAAAGCTCCAAGGATGCTCCTGTCGTTCCACCTCTTGCAAAGAAAGGTATCATCTACTCCAATCATAACTCAAATGGAGGCATCCACTCCAAAAGAAGTTGAAACCACCCAACCTCAAATACGGGAGGTACTCAAACATGCCGATAGTCTGGTAAGACAAATTAATAATTCTGCATTCCTATTCATGTTGACCTAAGAAGCCAAACATAGGGATTCCCTTAAACCGTCCAAAAAATGTGATTCTATCACAAGAAACAAGCATATGTTAGAAATTTGGAATAAAATTTTTATTTTAAATATAGGATTGTCTTCATTAGGTCTTGTTTAAATTGTTTTGGTATTGTTGGAAGGGTTGTATAAAAGAATCTCTGTCCGGAACTAATAAAAGAACACTGTTTGTATTTGTAATAGTGTGGTAGTAATTGAAAAACAAGAAGAATGGGTGAGTGTGGTCTGAAAAGTGGAGACTAGTATCTTAACGAATTTATTTCTACGAACGAGTGGACTCGGTTAGTGGGGTGCTTTTCACCAGATTATTAGTTAGTTAAGTATAAATTCATATCACACCTATGATTTATAAATGGCGGATGTGCCTCTTGAACGTGGATAAAAAGACATTGTTTTTAGATCTTAAGTATGTAAATGAGATTTTTTGTTTGTGATATAGGAATTAGCTTGCATTGAAATACCTTGATTATTGACCTGGAGTGTGGTGTATGACTCATTTATCCACGATCACGATGGATAGAGGACTATGTCTCTTCTATTGCTCATATATCTACTTCATGGAAATGGAGTAAGGTGTCGTCAACAAAATTTGAGAATAAAGGAAGGCTATCTATCAAGTAACCCCAATCTTCTCGGGGTTGGGGACCTCAAAATTGGTATTGAGTGTAGGTTAAAAAGCTTAATTGGCTACTTCAAGCTTCCTCGTGTGTATGGTTTTCTATACCCATTACCTGACTCACAAAGATATTACGACTCGTTAGTTGATGCGTATCACAGTTGTGGTTGAAACTTCTATTGTGTTTTCTCATTGTTGAGAGATTTTTCTAGATACCTACATGACATTTTGATGTATTTATGAAGAAAAAGATGGTATGAATAAAAACATTGAGTTTTTTTTCTTCAAAAAACAATTGTATGTCTGGTTAAGTCATATAAGTGAGTTTTGGTGAATTGGGTAAGCCATGACTGGTTAAGTCATGTGATTGAGATAATTCATCACTAGTTAATTTATATAATTGAGTTTTAATGAATTGGATTAGTCATGATTGGCTAATTCATGTGACTGAGTTTTGATGGACTGGGTAAGTTGTGATTGGTTAAGTCATGCAATTGAGTATTAGTGGACTGGATATAAGTTTAAGTTTGAAAACTACCTTAGTATTTTGAGTTATTATAAAAATTCATGTTAATATATGCATACACTCAGGGGAATCCTCAAATCACTTCTACGTTGGAAAACCCTTAGAACGATGCTAATTACACAAAAATTCAAGAGAATAAATTGTTAATCAAACAAATGCAACCACCTTCTTCTAAAGGAGAGGGTGTTGATATTGAGAAAGATATGAAAAGTATGGATTGAAGCTATGGCTGATTACTTCTCTGTTGCAAGGACCACATCTGCAAATCAAGTGATGCTAGGGATGTTACGTCTCTCAAGAGAAGCGAAGTTATGGTGGAAACAGCATTGTCGTGACATAGGAGTGTTGGAGAACTCTCAAAGTTGGTGGAAAATCAAACAAGTGGTGAAGAAAAGATACTTACCTCCTGCTTATGAAACAATAAAGATAAATGATTTGTTTAGCTTGAAACAATACGGCTTATCCTTGGAAGAGTACTACTCAAAGTTTGTAAGGCTTAGATGTTACGCACCACTAACGAACATAGAGCAACAGGTATCTGGCTTTTGTCAAGGTGAGAATCAATTAGCTCGCGATTGGAAGCCCTGAAACCTACAACTGTACAAGATGCTTTACTATGAGTAGAACCTTTAATGAAAGAACAAGGGACTACGAGAAGAATTTGACAGAATTTGAGCTTTAGGGATAGACAACCACAAAGAGCTTATGCCACTAATGTGCAAGATCCTCCGTGCTTGAACGTTTGATGCTTTGAATGTAAAGAGTTGAGACATTATCAAAACGCTTATCCATGTTTGATTAATGCAGCATATTGATGATCGAGCTAGTAATAAGAGTAAGAGTATCCTTATTTTTTCTTGAGATGAGGACATTTCAAATCCTTAAGTTGGGGAGATAGTAATGTACCCAACATTTTCCAATAAAACTATTTTATTTACTTTGCAAAAGTCTTTAAGGTTTGAATTTTGTTAAGTCGTAAAGCGTTCCAACGGAACGATCCGATTGAAAATCGGAGTTTAGAACTATTAATTATGGCCTTTATTCACTTGGAAACAATAAGTTGATATGGGACACTTGATCCTCAAGACTAGATATAAAGATAAGAGTTGACACTAAAAAAAGGAATATGTTTAGAAAAGAGAGAGTAATTTTAGGAGTTGAGGAATATTTTAAGAAGAGAAGGAGTTTTTTTAGGAAAGAAGGAATGCTTTTAGAGAAGAAAGAGAAGTAAGTCAAGTTTAGAGCTTCTTTTCTTGGAAGCCAAGATTTTTATTTAAAAAAAGAATCAAAATAGCACATCAAGATGCGTGCCTGCAAAATAAAAATAAAAAAATTTGTTTTTCGTTTAAAGCCGCGAACCCGTGTGAACTTATCTCTCCGCTTTTTGTTATTCTTAGCTTGTGCTTTTGGCTCTTGAGAGCATATATAAAAGCCCGTTTTGCCTGACTTTCAAGACACACACATAAAAGTTCTCAGAAGCAGAAGCTCTCTTGCCATAACACTTGAGTTACCTTCTCTTTCTCAACCTCTCACCCTCGGTCCATTTCCATCTCTACCACCATTGTGTCATCTCTCGGATTGTTGAGTTCCCTTTCTCTCTCTCTCTCTCTCTCTCTCTCTCTCTCTCTCTCTCTCTCTCTCTCTCTCTCTCTCTCTCTCTTGCAATCTTCTTGACAAGCAAGAAAACCATAACTCCGCTTTTCATGGGGAAGTTTTCTTTTCTCTTTCATAATACGATGGCCCCAAAGCGAGTGACTCGAAGCTCCAAGGATGCTCTTGTCGTTCCACCTCCCAAGGAGGATACAAAGGAAGGTACCATCTACTCCAATCATAACTCAAATAGAGATATCGACTCCGAAAGAAGTTTAAACCTCCCAAGATCAAATATGGGAGGTAACCGAACATGTTGCTAATCCGGTAAGACAAATCTATTATTTTTCATTGCTATTCATGTTGACCTAGGAATCCAAGTATAGGAATTTTCTTAAATTGTCCAAGAGACGTGATTCTATCACAAGCAACAAGCATATGTTTTCATAGATTAGTAAAAGAATTTTTTGATAAATTATCACTGTTTATTAATTGCTTGATAAATTTTTATTGTTTGATAAGTTGTTATTACTGATTGATGAAGAATTATTTAAAGAGAAGAATTGTAGGAAGAATATATTTTTGTTCCTCACAGGTAGCGAGATGCCTTTTGGGTAGGAAGATGCCTTGTGGTTAGCCAGATTTCCTTGTGGTTAGCGAGATGCCTTGTGGTTAGCGAGAGTATCCCGCAATTAGCGGAGATTAAGCTAAGGTTATCGTCTCTCTTTTTATCCCTTGTGGTTAGCGAGATGTCTGACGGTTATCAAGATGCCTCGGGATTAGTGAGATGCCTTGCTGTTAGCGAGGTGCTAAGGTTGAACAATTCATGATTAGTGAATAAATAAATCTTTTGCAAAGGCTCTGTGGGTAGACAAGGAATGTCCACGGGTAGTGGAAAACTCATAAGAAATTGGAAAAATTCTTTTATTTTAAATATTGGACTGTCTTCATTAGGCGTTGTTTAAATTATTTTGGTATTGTTTGAAGGGATGTATAAAAGAATTTTATCTAGAACTAATAAAAGAACCGTGTTTGTATTTGTAAAATAGTGTAGTAATACTTAAAAAACAAGAAGAACAGGTGAGTGTGGTGTGAAAAGTGGCAGACTAGTAGCTTAATAGATTTATGTCTACAAATGGGTGGACCCGATTAGTCAAAAAAATTTCACAAGATTAATAGTTAGTTAAGTATAAGTGTCACATCACACCTATGATTTATGAATGGCAGCCGTGCCTCTTAAACCTGGGAAAAAAGGCATTGTTTATAGATCTTAAGTATGTAAATGATATTTTTTGTTTGTGATATAGGAATAAGCTTCCATTGAAATCCCTTGATTATCGACTTGGTCTGTGGTATATGACTCTTATGTACACGTTCACGATGGATAGAGGACTACCTTTCTTTTGTTGCTCGTATCTCTACTTCATGGAAACGGAGTAGGGTGTTGTCAATAGAACTTGAGAATAAAGGAAGGCTATCTATCAAGCTGCCCCAATCTTCTTGGGGTTGGGGACCTCACAACTGGTATCAGTGCCTACGGTAAAAATCTTAATTGGCTACTTAAAGCTTCATTGTGTGCATGGTCTATATCCATTACCTAGCTTAGAGAGATATTACGACGCGTTAGTTGACATGTATCACAGTTGTGGTTGAAACCTCTATTTTGTTTTCTCATTGAGAGATTTTTCTAGATACCTATATGACATTTGATGTCTTTATGAGTAAAAAGATTGAGTTTTTTTTCTTCAAAAAAATTTTGTATGACTCTTTTAGTCATGTAAGTGAGTTTTGGTGAATTGGATAAGCCATGACTGGTTAATTGGATAAGCCATGACCAGTCATGTGATTGAGATAAGTCATGACTAGTTAAGTTATGTGATTAAGTTTTAATGGATTTGTCAAGTCATGATTGGCTAAGTCATGCGACTGAGTTTTGATGGACTGGGTAAGTCATTATTGGTTAAGTCATGTGATTGAGTATTAGTAGACTAGATAAGTCTAAGTTTGGAAAATACCTTAGTGTTTTGACTTATTATAAGATATTAATATATGAGTACACTCAAGGGAATCCTCAATTCACTTTTACGTTGGAAGACCCTCATAACGATGCTAATTACACAAAAATTTAGGAGAAGCAATTGTTACTCAAACAAATGCAACCACCTTTTTTTAAAGGAGAGGGTGCTGATATTGAGAAAGATATGCAGAAGTATGGATTGAAGCTATGGCTGATTATTTCTCTGTTGCAAGGACCATGCCTTCAAATCAAGTGATGCTAGGGATGTTTTGTCTCTCAAGAGAAGCAAAATTATGGTGGAAACAACTCTTGTCGTGACATGGGAGTGTTGGAGAACTCTCAGATTTAGTGGAAAATCAAACAAGCGGTGAAGAAAAGATACGTATCCCTTGCTCATGAAGCGATAAAGATGAATGATTTCTCTAGCTTGAACAATACAGCTTATCCTTGGAAGAGTACTACTCAAAGTTTGTAAGGCTTAGACGTTGTGAGTGGGATGGAAACACATAGAACGCCTCTATAACGACCCGACACACACTCTTGGGAAGATACACACACACACACACACACACTATGGGGCACCACTCGGCTTACACAACACACCTGCCCGAGACAGGGAACACACCTATGGAGTGAGAGGAGAGAGACTATCCACTTGCCCACTCCACACAAACACACACACACACACACACCCAAAGAACTCAGCTCAAAAGAGGAGAATTTCTGATGTTTAGATACAAATGAGCTTGGGCCAACACCAATGGGGCAAATAGCTCACACAATATGGGTAAAATAAGCCAAATACAATCACAAACTGAAGCAGAAACTTCGCTCATAGGAGAAACTTACACAGCCAAACCAACAGAAAAAGAGGGAGGAATTTGGAAAAATGGACAGCGCCATCGCGTTCGGAACGGCCCAAAACCCCAGTCTACAATGTCAAAGTGCTCAAATCCGACCTCGGATGAGCAGTTTACGGCCAAAACAGACTCCAAAACCCCCAAAAACACACCTGCGGCTGTTCCTCCTCTTCTCTCCATGTTTTTTCTGGTCTTCTCTCACCTTTTTCAGTTCCCATACTTAGCTTTTTTAGTTGGGCACCCTTGGCCTTTTACATGACCTCAAACGGACCCCAAACAGGCCAAAAACTGACCTCGCAGTGCATAGTTGTCACCTTTTTGCATCCATACGCACACCTGGCACTCGAATTGTTTCAATAATGCATCCCGCCACCATGTGAAGTGGCCCCAAAATATGGTCCTCATGATGACCTTTCTGCATAAGTATCACAAGAAAACACCCACGTCGTGTCTGTACTCATCCGCGTGCAAGTATTGACCCCATTCGACGTCCTGACGCCACTAGATGCTGTCTGACGCACCTGCTTACCTCATGTCGTCGGCCCGCGGATAGCTTCCTCGAGAATTTTAACGCGCTACCAACTCCTCATTATTGTAGAAAAAACACACTGCTACTGGTAACGGTGAAAATCGATGCACTATGTACACCTTGTCCTACCTGTACACATGTGGGCCCCACGTAACCACCTGGCTCTGGTAAATGGGCAATCCTTTATTCGATGCACCATGCATGGGTATGAACATATGCACAATCACTTCTTCCAAAAAACTCTTGACATAATTTGCCCACCCCCTAGCCTGCTAGAGCATTCATGCTCAGCGGCAGCACTAGTAGATGTTGATTCCACCTAGATCAAAAGGCCAAAGACATATCGCCTGATTCACAAGAAGCATCATAACACCACACATATATTTGTCACCAATCAACCAAAATGCATTTAAGTCATATCCAACTAACACATCCGCCTTGTCTGGAGTTCCAAAAGCATAAATATTGCATGCCACATTCAACCCAACCGATATAGACAACTCAAGTGACTCATCACCTGGCATGTTGGCTTCACCAGCCATAGCAACAACCTGAAAATCCTGCACCCAAGTAGCTAAAAGCATTGTGTGAAGGTAAATTTGTTGATATCCAAAGCACTGAGGCGGTCCGGGGCGGGCAACAAGAGAGGCGACCTCTAAACACCCCTCAAGGCTCCCGTGCTGCTCAATTGGGGCTGGGGCAACCACAAGCACAACACAACAACAAACCCACAGCCAAACCAAAACAAGATAGGGGCACCACCTAGTTATGGTATGCGAACTAGGACGCAAGAGAGATTTTGGCACAACCAAGAAGATGCACCACACAACACACACAAACAACCTCACACCAAGACACACATGAAATGGACCAGAGAGAGCTAGAGCAAAGGGAAGAGAGAGAGGGAAGGATCTTGCGTAATACCTTGTTTGTGACTTGCAAATGGAGATGGTTCGTTATGATGCTATCGTAGAACTTGTACAAAACTCACTCAATGCTTAGTGATTGCTAATCATTGCCAAAACACACACACACTGTCTTAGGGTGTGGGAGACCTCTCACCACAATACCCTCTTACAATGGACACAAAACTGGCAATGGAAAACACACTAAAACACTTTCTAAAATCAAGATCAACCGATAAAACTCAAAATACACAAGTCACCTTGAATTTACCAAACCGTATTGCACAAATGGAAGGACGAAGATTTAAACGTCGAATCACGCCTTTGATGCACCAAACCTCAATTTATTGATGATGAAGGAGCATGTAAAATAGTGGTTTTGAGATTTGTGGAACTCACGCTCTCTCACTTGCAATGTGTAGCTTGAAGGCTTCTCTCACACCAAGAGTGAAGCTCACAAGTGGTTGCTACACCTAAGTCTCTCCTCACGCATAGAGTGTTGGGGTGCTATGTGAGATGTTGGAGCTTGTTTTACAAGAAGGAGAGGGGCCTATTTATAGGTTGGAGACCCCTCATAAAGATTATTGGAAATCCTAATTTACAAGCTAACAAATCAGGATTATTATTTTTTTGAATATCAAAACATTGCGGGCCTTCTTTGTCTGCTTGAGTCATGGGTGTGGGCTCAAAAGAGAGCATTATTGATGGTAGATAAGGTGAAAGTAAGTAAGGAGAGAGAGAGAGAGAGAGAGAGAGAGAGAGAGAGAGAGAGAGAGAGTTACTATACATGTCTTGAGGTGAGGTGTCTTTTATGGTTAGGTCAATGCTATTTTGTGTTAGTATGTTAGTCGTTAGTAATCACTAGAAAGTTAATGTTACATTTACAATGGGTAGAGTGAGTTGATTTGATGAAGGAAGAGGGGTGAATTAAAAGAGAATCATTGAGATGGTGAAGCTTTGAAGAAGCTTGAACTCACCCTTGTGTAGATTGTGGAAAAAATGACCGTTGGTCTTCTTCTTCTTCTTCGCTTCTTTACGCCGCCGCCACGGTTGACCACCAGGATGAAAAGAGGATTTGTTGATGAAAAATCCTCAATTTGCAGAGGTTATCATGGTTAAGATGCTGAATTTTAGATATTTTAGGAGAGGTAAATGAAATTGTAACATAGAAGCAATATAGAGAGACATGGAGAGGGTGTATGTATGTAGAGGTTCATAAAAGAACTATAGGGATGAGAGAGAAAGGTAATGGTGAAGAGGGTGGGAGAAGCCATTGAAGGTGCAGGTTTGAGTGAGGGATTGAGAGAAATGTGTGTGTGTGTGTGTGTGTGTGTGTGTGTAGAAGTGTGGAAAGAGGTGAGAGAAGACTAGGGGCTACTTGTGAAAAACGTGGGCAGACTGGGGTCCACTCAAAAAATCATAGCTCACCGCTGGTAGCTCCAAAAATCATGAAAAAATTTGAGGTGATTATTCAAAGCGTGGGCTACATTTTCTCTTTTGACCACTGCTCCAAATTCGGAGTGGAGATAGGTGCCAAAATTCTCACCAAAAAGCCTGTTTTTATGCTTGCAAAAGTCTTTTAGTGGACCCCTCCTTTGTTGAATTTGTACAATGCATCCAAGAGTGAGCCCCTCCTTTGTCATATCATAATACAAAGCATCCAAGTTGCCCTTGACACATGTATGGAGGAGGATTATTGGTGAATAAAGAAATATATACATGGTGGGACTAGTGTATGGACTATTCATGGACTTTAGCTCAATGAGCACATGGTGTTAGAATAATGAGTAAAAATAATAATAAAAATATGGAGGAGTTATGGATATGGAAAGATATTGGAATCATATGATATGATCCCTCCTTGAATTATTTTGGGTGAAAGAGGAAAAGGTATGCAAGTAAATAATATAATAAAAGTAACCAATGAGTAGAGATCAATTTTTTGTTTTCACGAGGGTGAGGGTGAAAATGTGGGAGTGATTTGTATAAAGGAAAAATATGAGGTTAGAGTATGTACATATTGGCAAAAAAAATATAATTATGGTGTAAGAGGATGAAAGAAGGTGTACATAGGTTTAATAAAACACACACCTAAGTAGAAATATTTAAATAAAATACCAAAATAATTATAAAAAAATCCTATATTTAGGCCATATATACAATGAAATATTTACACACAAAGAGGCCATAATATACTTTTATTTTTTATTTTTTATGGCTCACCTAGCCCAGTGACTAGCTAGCTGAGGGTTTTTTAAGAAAATATAGGAAAAGCCCCCTAACTCACACACGCCTATTTGCAGTGAAGTGGTAGGGATAGCCATAGTGTTTGGGTGATTTTGGTAGGGTGGAGTAACTTAGTATAGCAATTATGGAGAGCCGAAAAACGGCTATCATTAGCCCTCCCCCAGGATGATGGTAAATTCATGTACCATCATAGAGCATCTTTTCCAAAGAGAGTGCTTTAGAGTCCTTGACGAGATCTTCATTGTTTGGCCCCTCAGAATTTTGGCTGGAGTTACACTCATGCTTCATGTAACAATACTTACATGAGACAGAGGCCTTTGGACAGATCTTTGGTAGATCCTTTGGTAGAAGGCGACTCAAATAGGGCTTCAAGCGATACCCGTTTACCTTCCTGGAGTGCTCTTTACCATTCAAGTCCATAAGCTGATAGTAACTAGAATTGAAAGCCTTCTTGACTATGTATGGCCCTTGCCATCTAGTTTCAAACTTGGCATCAAAACGATTGTCAAGTCGATTGTCATACCTTAGCACAAGCTCTCCTTCCTTGATGCCTTTGTCCTTCAGTTTCTTGTCGTGCGATTCTTTCGCTTGTGTGGCTTTCCTCTTGTAGCACTCGTATGCTGCTTCTCTTTTCCACTCAAGCTCCACTAACGTAAGAAGTCGATCCATCCATACCTCTTGATCATCTTGTGCTCCTTTGCCATGAAGTCGCATTGTTGGAATGTTGAGCTCGATAGGCTGCAAAGCCTCTTGACCATAGACTAAGTGAAATGGTGTGAACTCCGTGGCTTCCCTATATGTGGTTCGATATGCCCACAAGGCACCATCCAAGAAGTCATCCCATAATTTTGTCTTGTTTTGCACCATCTTTCTAATGATTCCTGCAATGACACCATTAGCCTTCTCCACCAAACCATTTGACTGTGGGTAGTATGGTGTGCTATGACGATGTAGAATGTGAAGCTCTTCACAAACTTCTGTGAGCAAGCCCTTCCTAAACCCTGGACCATTATCAGAAACAATCTCCAAAGGTGTGCCAAATCTGCAACAAATGTGATTGTACACAAATTTGCTAACTGTCCTCTCATTCACTCTTGCCACACTTTGAGCTTCCACCCACCTAGTCATATAGTCTACAGCCACTAGAATGTAGAGTTTACCATTTTTTGTCCTAGGCAGAGGACCCATAGCATCAATGCCCCACTTTTCAAAGGGTCCATTTGCAAGCACCATTTGCCTCGGGCCATGCACCAACCTTCTATTTCCATTTATCTGACAATTGTGACAGCTTTTACACCAATGTTGAACATCCACATGCAAGCTTGGCCAAACATACCCCGCAAGCAAAATCTTCTTCACAGTTGATTCTTGGGCAAAATGACCACCACATGCCTCTTCATGAAAACCTTTTAGAATGGCTGGAATTTCCTCAATAGTTGGTACTCTTCTGCATACTTGATCCTTCCCTTTTTGATAGAGGGAGCCTTCTAGGAAGAGATATACGCTTGCCTTCTTCATGAGTCTCCTCTTCTGAGCTTTTGTGAAGTCTGGTGGAAACTCACCCTCCAAAATGTAGCCAATGATGGGAGCCAATGACTCCAATCCCTGGTACCTCGGTTGCTTCACAGCAGCCGCCACCATGATGACCTGCACTTCTTTCTTTACACATGCAACGGCTTGTTGTGCAAGTAAATCAGCATCTTCATTCTGTTTCCTAGGAATATGATATAGTTGCACTTCTTCAAATTGATTAAACAATCTACGAATGGCATGAACTTTTGTCCGTAAGCTCTCATTCTTGCATGCCCAAATGCCTAAAATCTGTTTAACAATGAGAAGTGCATCTCCCTTTACCATGAGGCGTTGTATCCCTTGGCCAATGCACATCTTCAAACCTTGAAGTAGAGTGTCATATTCTGCTTCATTGTTGCTAGCTGAACTTGGTAGATTGAACTTCTCTTTCATGACCACCTCTCCACTTGGGTTGAGCAACACTAGCCCTCCCCCTGCTTTTCCTGTGGCTCGTCGAAAAGCTCCATCAAAGAACAAGGTAAAAGCATTGGGAATACTTTTTGGTGGTGGCAATGGTAGGGTCTTTACTTCAGGCACCTTAATCTCCTTTTCGTGCACCCTATAAGTGAGAATCCCTGCCAATTGTGCACGCACACTATCTTCTACCTTGAAAGAGTATTGAAACTCTTGCAACTCCATAATCCACTTTGAGATCCTAGTACTAAGATTCATTTGAGATGACACCCAAGGGAACAAATTTTCTGCAGTGAGAATTACAAAAGGTTTTGGTAGCAGGTAGGATCTAAACTTTCTCACCGCAAACATGAGAGAAAGCATCATGAGTTCTGCTTCTGTGTAGTCTCTCTCCAAAGCATTCATGACCCTACTAGCAAAGTAGATGGGTCGCATCCTTGTACTGTGGGGATCTTGTTGTAGCAACACAGCACCAATTGTTTCCCTTCCAACACTAGAGCTAACAAAGAATGTGTACTCCCAACAAGGAGGCATGAGTGTTGGTAGCTCTGACAAAATGACTTTAATGTTACAAAAATACTCTTCAAGCTCATCAGACCATGCAAATTCTACTTGTTGTGTCAACTTTTGCAAAGGATGAAACAACTCCGAGGCTAAGTGAATGAAGCGTGACATATACTTCACCTTCTGAATGAAAGAGATGACCTCCTTAAGACTCTTCGGTGATGGGAGCTCAATAAGAGCCTTTGCCTTTGAAGGATCCACCTCAATGCCTTTATAGGAAACCTTGTGACCGAGCAAGATCACTTCATCCTCACCTATGTGACACTTGTCGGGGTTGAGTTGACCTCCCATGTCATAGAGCTTCTTTAAACCTTCTTCTACCCTTTGTAGATGCAATGATTTTGAGCTATAAATGCAGAAATCATCAATGAACACCCTAATTGACTTTCCAAAGAGTGCTTGAAACACCATGTTCATGAAACGTTGGAATGTTGCAGGAGCATTTGTCAGACCAAATGGCATGACTCTAAAAGCATAACAACCCCAAGGAGTGATAAAGGTTGTTTTCAATTGATCTTCCAATGCGATACCTATTTGAAAGTAGCCTGAGTAGCCATCACACACAGTGTACTTCTCATGACCAGCTACCTCATTTAGTATCTCATCCTGAAATGGGAGGGGAAAGTGATCTCTTTTTGTTGCCTCATTGAGTGGACGGTAATCCACACACACCCTCCACTTTCCGTTTTTCTTAGGAGTGACAACAACAGGAGAGACCCACTCTGAATTCTCCACTGGATAAATGAAACCTGCTGCTAGAAGCTTTCTTACCTCCTTGAGTAGAGCCTGCTCCTTGATGACTCCTAGCCTTCGTAGCTTCTGAGCCTTAGGTGTGGCCTCTGGCTTCAGCTCAATTTTGTGTTGAACAACATCTACTCCACGCACATCGGTGTAGTCTTTAGCAAAAAGCCTAGGAAACTTCCTTAGCACACATTTGAACTCCTCTCTTTCATCCTTTGTAAGTGTTGTTGATAGCATACCTTCCAGCATCCCTTCATCTTGATATTCACCTTCGTTCTCTTGAGGACCTACCTCCTCCAAGCCTTGACAAGAGGTCTCTTGGTTGCTTGGCTTAAACCTTACCCCCATGACTTCGATGGAAGACTCCTCTTCAGTAATGCTGCCGCTACTTTCTTCTTCTGAAGTGCCATCGGTCCAACCTTCTTCCGTCTCACTTTGAGATGATTCTTCATGGAGCTCCTCTTGGCGTTGCTCCTTCATGTCAAAGACAACCTTCTTATGATTGTCATTCCTGCAAATTAATTTCCCACTTTCCCAATCCTGCAAAGCTCGCATTTTCATTAGCCATGGTCTCCCTAGGATAAATGGGTAACCATTTCCTTTGGTAGACATGACATAGAAATCCACTGCCTTCTTAATGCCAAAGGCCTCCACAAAAACATTTTTACAAATGCCTACGCACCTAGCCTTGCTATTGTTTGCCATCTTGACCTTAATTTCCGGTGTCTCATGGATGTGCATGCCTAGTTTTTGCATGAGTCCCTCTGTCATGATGCAAATTTGTGCACCCCCATCCACTAGACCTTTCCTAACCAATCTTCCTTTGATGTAACAGTCTAGCACCGGTGTAATGTCCTCATTCATTTCAGCTTGTGCAATTTTTACAACAGGCACACTCTCTTTTACCTTTCTCCTAGTGCTAACTGCCCTTGTTAAATCCCTCCTAACTTGTGGACATAATGCAAGAAATTGAGGCCATGAAATATCAGGACCCTTACCTCTCATGTCTTCCAACAAGTTGTACGGAGCCATACCATGTCCAAGAGGGAAGTCTTGGAGGTTGATACGACGTCGAGTCCTCTTGGTTTCCTTGGTTTCCTTTGCCTTCTTGCCTTGTCCATGGTCACTCTGTGATGTGACTCCTTCTTTCTCTTTACCTTTTCGTCGGCCACGCTTAATGCCATTGGCTTCCATGTCAAGCTTATTTGAATTTGTCACCTCTACCACATGCACATTTGGATCTGGCAAAGGTGGAACTCCTTCTACCCCTTGTGGAGGTGGTCTTGGTCCATTTGGCCTTTGTAGAAGCCTTGGTTGTTGACCAGCTCCTTCTCCTGCATTCATCACTGGGTAATTCAAGTTAGGCCTCCCTGGCTCCCCACGGGGCCAAGGACAATTATACATCCCATGTCCAGACTCTCCGCAATTCCAACATTGCAAGACTCTCCTAGGTCGTGGATCTCGCTCTTCAGACTTCTTTGCTTGTCCCTTTGGACCTACAGCTTGTGCAAGGTGAATTGACAGGCTGCTTAAAGATTCGTTTAACTTCTCAATTACTTCCGCCGTTACCTCAGGAATCTCCCTCGATGTTGATGCTTGTGACTTACCTTTGGGTCTAAGACCTTCTATTGGAACCTCTCCCCTTAAGCAGTTGAGTTTCCTATACTTCTCAGCAGCCCTAGTTTCAGCTGCATCAAAAGTAGCAGGTGCACCCGCCTCAACTTTTACCTTAAGGTCAGGAAAGAGTCCGTCTATGAACCTCTCCTTCTTTAAAAATTCTGCACCATCACCAGGGTTAGTAACATTTCGTATCCATAGAGCCCAAAGACGTAGAAACTCTTGCTTGTACAAGTAGTAGTCATCTAAGTCTTTTTGCTTATGAGAAACAATGTCTTGCCATAGTTTTTGAGTGTTTTGGGGATCAAAGAAGTATCTCTTAAAACGATTCAAAACTTCTGTGTAATTCCCCTTAACTTCCTCAGGCAAAGAGTCAAACCAAGTACTAGCATCTTTCCTAAGGACCACCTCAAACATTTCTACACGTTCTTGATCAGTTACTATCCTCTTGATACGGCAAGACATCTTGAAATTCGCTAGAAATAATTCTGCATCCTCTCCAGGCTCTCCAAAGAAAAGAGGATATCCAGACATTTGGCGTTGGCTCTCCATTGAATTAATTTCAAAGTGACGCGTTTTTGTTTTTTCTTTCTTTAAAAGATTTACACAATAATATTTTCTAAATTGCAATCTATTCTACAACAAAATAAAAATATTCACATCAAATGACCTATGATAATCAATAAGAGGTAGAATGACAGGGTTTGGTGATGCGAGAATTTCTCCTACTCTTTGGGCACCAAACATGAATACCATACGTTGTTGAAAATGGATTTTTCTACTAATTGCAATGTTTATTCTAATGTGTGGAGTGAAATGGAAGGGGAAAACCTCTATTCCTGGGCCATTATCCATGGTCTATGCATGACCTAATACTCAAAACAAAACAAAAATATAGACGTCCAAACTAAGGTCGTACCTAATCAGAGGCAAAATAAAAGGGTTTACTGAAGCGTTTATCTCGGCCAACCTAAGAGGACCTAAAATCCTACGAATTACTCGCTGAAATTGCAACTTAGTACTAACAATTATGTGTAACTTTTGCCTTGCAATGGGAATGAAGGGATCATACAAATTCTCGTGATTCATGCAAGCTACTTGATTATGCTAAAGGTTGAGCCTACACAAAACATACACAAGTCTGTCCTCCGTGGGGGCACCAAAATTGAGGCGATCCGGGGCGGGCAACAAGAGAGGCGACCTCTAAACACCCCTCAAGGCTCCCGTGCTGCTCAATTGGGGCTGGGGCAACCACAAGCACAACACAACAACAAACCCACAGCCAAACCAAAACAAGATAGGGGCACCACCTAGTTATGGTATGCGAACTAGGACGCAAGAGAGATTTTGGCACAACCAAGAAGATGCACCACACAACACACACAAACAACCTCACACCAAGACACACATGAAATGGACCAGAGAGAGCTAGAGCAAAAGGAAGCGAGAGAGGGAAGGATCTTGTGTAATACCTTGTTTGTGACTTGCAAATGGAGATGGTTCGTTATGATGCTATCGTAGAACTTGTACAAAACTCACTCAATGCTTAGTGATTGCTAATCATTGCCAAAACACACACACACTGTCTTAGGGTGTGGGAGACCTCTCACCACAATACCCTCTTACAATGGACACAAAACTGGCAATGGAAAACACACTAAAACACTTTCTAAAATCAAGATCAACCGATAAAACTCAAAATACACAAGTCACCTTGAATTTACCAAACCGTATTGCACAAATGGAAGGACGAAGATTTAAACGTCGAATCACGCCTTTGATGCACCAAACCTCAATTTATTGATGATGAAGGAGCATGTAAAATAGTGGTTTTGAGATTTGTGGAACTCACGCTCTCTCACTTGCAATGTGTAGCTTGAAGGCTTCTCTCACACCAAGAGTGAAGCTCACAAGTGGTTGCTACACCTAAGTCTCTCCTCACGCATAGAGTGTTGGGGTGCTATGTGAGATGTTGGAGCTTGTTTTACAAGAAGGAGAGGGGCCTATTTATAGGTTGGAGACCCCTCATAAAGATTATTGGAAATCCTAATTTACAAGCTAACAAATCAGGATTATTATTTTTTTGAATATCAAAACATTGCGGGCCTTCTTTGTCTGCTTGAGTCATGGGTGTGGGCTCAAAAGAGAGCATTATTGATGGTAGATAAGGTGAAAGTAAGTAAGGAGAGAGAGAGAGAGAGAGAGAGAGAGAGAGAGAGAGAGAGAGAGTTACTATACATGTCTTGAGGTGAGGTGTCTTTTATGGTTAGGTCAATGCTATTTTGTGTTAGTATATTAGTCGTTAGTAATCACTAGAAAGTTAATGTTACATTTACAATGGGTAGAGTGAGTTGATTTGATGAAGGAAGAGGGGTGAATTAAAAGAGAATCATTGAGATGGTGAAGCTTTGAAGAAGCTTGAACTCACCCTTGTGTAGATTGTGGAAAAAATGACCGTTGGTCTTCTTCTTCTTCTTCGCTTCTTTACGCCGCCGCCACGGTTGACCACCACGATGAAAAGAGGATTTGTTGATGAAAAATCCTCAATTTGCAGAGGTTATCATGGTTAAGATGCTGAATTTTAGATATTTTAGGAGAGGTAAATGAAATTGTAACATAGAAGCAATATAGAGAGACATGGAGAGGGTGTATGTATGTAGAGGTTCATAAAAGAACTATAGGGATGAGAGAGAAAGGTAATGGTGAAGAGGGTGGGAGAAGCCATTGAAGGTGCAGGTTTGAGTGAGGGATTGAGAGAAATGTGTGTGTGTGTGTGTGTGTGTGTGTGTGTGTGTAGAAGTGTGGAAAGAGGTGAGGGAAAACTAGGGGCTACTTGTGAAAAAAGTGGACAGACTGGGGTCCACTCAAAAAATCATAGCTCACCGCTGGTAGCTCCAAAAATCATGAAAAAATTTGAGGTGATTATTCAAAGCGTGGGCTACATTTTCTCTTTTGACCACTGCTCCAAATTCGGAGTGGAGATAGGTGCCAAAATTCTCACCAAAAAGCCTGTTTTTATGCTTGCAAAAGTCTTTTAGTGGACCCCTCCTTTGTTGAATTTGTACAATGCATCCAAGAGTGAGCCCGTCCTTTGTCATATCATAATACAAAGAATCCAAGTTGCCCTTGACACATGCATGGAGGAGGATTATTGGTGAATAAAGAAATATATACATGGTGGGACTAGTGTATGGACTATTCATGGACTTTAGCTCAATGAGCACATGGTGTTAGAATAATGAGTAAAAATAATAATAAAAATATGGAGGAGTTATGGATATGGAAAGATATTGGAATCATATGATATGATCCCTCCTTGAATTATTTTGGGTGAAAGAGGAAAAGGTATGCAAGTAAATAATATAATAAAAGTAACCAATGAGTAGAGATCAATTTTTTGTTTTCACGAGGGTGAGGGTGAAAATGTGGGAGTGATTTGTATAAAGGAAAAATATGAGGTTAGAGTATGTACATATTGGCAAAAAAAATATAATTATGGTGTAAGAGGATGAAAGAAGGTGTACATAGGTTTAATAAAACACACACCTAAGTAGAAATATTTAAATAAAATACCAAAATAATTATAAAAAAATCCTATATTTAGGCCATATATACAATGAAATATTTACACACAAAGAGGCCATAATATACTTTTATTTTTTATTTTTTTTGGCTCACCTAGCCCAGTGACTAGCTAGCTGAGGGTTTTTTAAGAAAATATAGGAAAAGCCCCCTAACTCACACACGCCTATTTGCAGTGAAGTGGTAGGGATAGCCATAGTGTTTGGGTGATTTTGGTAGGGTGGAGTAACTTAGTATAGCAATTATGGAGAGCCGAAAAACGGCTATCAGCACAAAAGTATCCCCTAGCATAGGCATCCACATAGCTGAGATTGGACTCATATATGCCAAACCCCTTCTCATCATCATAAGCATACTCATCATCACACATCACTTTATCACTACAAGAGGTTGTGTGCTCTTGTGACGCTGTTAGCGATGGAAATACACTGGGTTTTTATAACCCCCGGCGTCGCTAAAACCGTCGCTAATAGCGTCGCTACGAGAGCGTCGCTATAACCGTCGCTATAAGAATCGCTACATGCATCGCTATACGCGTCGCTATATAGCGACGATCATAGCGACGGTTATAGCGACGTTTACACAGAAGTCTATAGCGACGCTCCAGAGCCATAAATAGCGACGCTTATAGCGACGCCCGAGAGAATTTTTTTTTGGTGACAGGGCGTTGAATGCCCTGCCACCCATCAACCATATTGTACTTGATTCACTTTTTAAAAAAAGTGCAAGGGTAGATAATAGACCCAAAATAGTCACCCATAAGACGCATTGTTTGCAAAATTGACAAGCGTAAAATTGACAATTGTACACATCATAGGCAAAATAAATTGATTGGCAAATGTAATAATGACAATTGTACAACATCATAGGCATAAAGAATTGATTGGCAAAATGAACTGCGGTGACAAATGTAATAATATACATGGTTCAAAAAGACGTATAAAATCTGTCTCATGATACATAAGCTATGAGAAACCCTAAACTAATGCTATCTAGCTATGGCTAAACTGACGTCGTCTAGTCAGACGTCTCATCGCGTCCAAGCGGCGTATCTGTCGGATTCTGCAAAAAAAGACAATAAGACAGCTTTCAGTAAGTATAAACATATAACGACATTTATAAAACAATACAAAAAATAGAAAAGATTAAACCCTAATACTAACCATGCCGCCGCGAGAACTGAGATTGTCCATCAGGGCGTTTAAGCCCTTCCTGCTTGCGTACTCGCGCTTGTTCGGTGTGGGATCACGTCCTGTCATCGACCACTGTCAAAGATTTCATTATGTTAGAATTAAAAAACTCATAAACCCTAAACTATCGAACATAAAGAGCAATGCAAAAACACTTACAAAATCGGCCTCAAATGATGCCCATCCACCGCTCCCCAAGTGGTGCGAGATCCCTGCCTCTACTCGCGCTCTGGCTGCATCCTTTTGTTGCTTCCACTTGTCGGGATTCTCGCGCGCTGCTTTCTTCGCATTCTTCCAATCTTCTTTGGCCAGCCAATTTGGCCCGTTCCACCCATTCTTGATTGCTTTTTGCACTTCGAAACGCTTGTGTTTGCAGTATTCGCACATTCGAATCTTCATTAGGTCTTCATTGAAGCGCTGATCCCGTGTTGGAACGGGAAACTGATCATGAAGTATGCTGATGACTCTGTTTTTTAAATCACTTGGTACTTCACTCCATTTGTTTAGTATGTAGTGTCTAGACAGCTGAGAGCAAAGACCACGCATGCGCGAGATCACCTTCTTGCCGTCATCATCCATGATGATGCCGCCGCTGAAGTCGACGGAGTAAGGCAAGCCCTCTGGCCGGTGACGCGTGAACCTGGGTGTCCCGGCAGGGGTCTCTAGCGGCATGTCGATGGGGGTACGGACGTCAGGTGTCTCCACCGGCGTCTGGGCCCCGAAGCGAGGAGTGTCGAGTGGGGTGGCTCCTGGTGGAGTAGGTAGAGGTGTGTAGCTGCTAGGAACAGTCAGCCGTGCAAAACCTGGCGTAGATGGCGATGCTGTGGCTGGTGTGGGGGCGGGCAAAGAAGGGGAGGGTAAAGAGACTCGTCGAACACGAGGTGGTGTGGAGGCATCGGCAGCGGAATCTCCACAACAACCGCCACCGCCACCACTAGAGCGCCGGTGTCTAGACGAGTGTGAAGCTCGTCTCGTCGACGCCGAAGCTTCGGAGCACGCCGAATGCTCCGAAAGAGAGGGAGATGCGGATGGAGTAGGAACGCGCGATGATGCGCCAGAGCGATGACCCTCCACGTACCACTGTCTCTACTGCGGTGACAAAGAAGAAAGAAACTCCTCATCATCCATACCTGCATTAAACACACGAATATTTAAACTTAATATTGAATGAATAGAGTAGACAATGACGCAAAGACCATTAAATACAATGACGTAATGATGCATATAAATACAATAACGCAATGAATTGAGTGATAGAAGAGGCAAGTCGAAAACTCAGAATTTTCAATCAAAAGATGTGAGCGCGAGTAGAAAAGAGCGTTATACACCATGGAAGGTACTTAGAGAGCCAGAGCTTTTACAACACGGAGCAAAATTGTTCAAATACAATATTTGTGGCTTTAAGAGATCTCTCTCTCATCCTCGCATAACTCAGCATAACTTCCTATATCTATATAGAGCTCTCCGTTTAAACACATATCCTATGTTTCATTTTGTAGATCCTCTGCATGCACCCCATATAGAGTAGTAGCATCTTGATGCTCGTCTGGCACCACCGCAGCGGCTTCTGATTGAGAATCTTCTCTCATATCCTCCATTGATGCCGTTGTGATTGGCACATGGTAGCCTTCATACGTCCTTGCACTACGAGGGGCTACCTCTATGACGTACCACTAGTTTGATGTAGACTTTGTAGGATGAAATATTACCTGCTAGAGCCACATAACTTACATGAGAGCTTTCAAGCACATAACTTGTAAAAGGGGGATGTTAACTATTTACATACTTACTTGTTCACAATGCTCGGGTAGTATGAAAGTGTCTCTTAGGTCATTCCATTTCTTAGTAGAATCCACCTCAAGAAAACCAGACTCTCCTCTACGCACAGTAGCGTTGCGACTCTCCATGATTATCTTGAACCATTTCACGTCAAACAAGTCGACAAAAAATCCTCTGTAATCGATTCTCAAAATCTCTTGTAGCGTGCCGAAGTAAGTGAGTTCCGCCACCACAGGATCTGCATCAGAGGAACGTCGTCGACTAGACTGTTCAAATTTTGCCATGATTCCACAATCTTGAGTAAAACACTTTTTGTCGATCCTCATATTGTGAAATCCACTTTTGCATCACTGGATTGTGAAGCATGCAAAATCGGTTGATTTTAGCCTCTAGATCTTCCGTCATCTTCTTCTCAACACCGAGATTGCACATGACAATCCCAGATATGCGCTCATCATCTATGGTTCGCCATAGCGTGTCCCGAGCTTTATCAAATCCGTCTAGCCACTCTGCAATGTACACTAGGGACTCTGATACCAACCAACCTTCTGCCATGCTACCCTCTGGACGTGCCTTTTGACGCACATATCCCTTAAGCGTTTTCATGAAACGTTCTAAGAAGAACATCCATCTGGAATGAACTGTGCCAGCTATTTCCACCTCATCAACTATGTGAACAAGAAGATGCACCTGAATGGTTAGCATGGTAGTAGGAAAATGTTTCTCAAACATGCACACAAGCTCCGCAGCATTTAGTTTGGCGAATGGTAGGGAGTCTACGTTGATCTCCTTTTGTGAGATCCATTGCACCAGCTTTGCAAGTTTGTAGATTGTGTTACGGATGTTGAGAGACAAACATCCCTCAATGGCAACCGGTAAAATAAACTGTAAAGTATGTGCAACAATGATATTAAAGTCCACATTTTATGCAATGATATTAAAGTCCACTATGAACGTACCTGACACATTTTATGCCAATCGTGTGACTTCAAACCGGTAAGCTTTCCTTCTTTAGTAAAACACTTTCGGAGCGAGTGCATTACGCCAGTGGGGGTCCGCAAAGATCGAATGGTCTCTTTTACTTTGCGTTCTTGGGCTCTTGTGAAAATCCATGGTGCTTTAGGGAGTTTTATCGATCCATCAGACGCTGTTTGCGGCTAATATTGCTCCATACGATCCACATTTCTAAGGTCAACTCTGGCTCCCAAAGTATCTTTCTTGCCGGTCAGATGGTCCCATAGTAGATTACCCACATTCTTGAATATGTGCATTGGATGGAGCAAGTGATTGATCATGAGTCGGGGCCAGTATGGTAACTCGTACCATAGAGATAGTCTCTTCATCCCTGGAGGCAATCCGTCATCGCACATCTCCTTCTGCTCTAACCATGCTTGTGCAGACATCCTTGGTGGCTCTCTTCCCAAAAAGCCGTTGCGTAACACATGATTCTCTGGAAGATACGCTTGATGACCTTCGTAGATTTGCTTCTTCAGTGAGGGCGCCCTACGTGCATTCAGTCTAGGTCCACATGTAATCCATCCCCAAGTTTCGCAAAATCTTTCTTGCTTCATCTCGGGAATCTGGCATCACATTGTCAGCTGGTAGTATGTGCTCTTTAAGCAATCTACACAACATAAAAATACGATACAGTCGTGTGAAAATCTATCAGATCATTATACATTTAGAGTTTTATTAAAGTAAACTAATTGTAATAGATCACCTGAAAAGCAGTGTGACGCTAGTGTCACTCCATCCAAACTTTGCCTGCATGTTGAGAAGAACCAGGAGTGCTTTCAATCTAGACATATGTGCTCCATTATACAATGGCGTATCGGCTTCACTTTTCATATCATCATAAATAAGCCTTTCTGAATCCATGATCGTCTCGATCATTTCATCAATCTCGGGCTCAAACATTGCCTCGTTGGGAATGTGCTCTGCATGATCATCCCTCGAGCTGTCAGAGGCTACATCTTGTGGCCTCACATATGCTGCTTGACCAAAGCGCCTGCGAACACGTCTATTGGGTTGCAAGATTGCTACTTGTTGGCCAGCGTCAGAGTCCGACGAGTTATAATTGGCAACAACTCGATCTATAATAGATGCATCGAACTCGCCAAATTCGCAAACGTGCTGCAAAGAAACACATCTTGTCCGTCGCACAGCATGCTTGCATTGATTACAAGGACATAAGACCCTCGTTGAGAGATAGGTGTTTCGGTTGGACGGTCCCACATCCTCGTCACTACTCATAGTGAGGATAAAAATATTATAACCTGGACAACAAATTTAATATTCTATTGGCATTCTTTGTCTTATCTCTCTCTCTCTCTCTCTCTACCTCACATTCTCTAGTCATGTCCAATCCCCTCACACCTCGGTCTAGAGGTGCACGGAGATCAGAACCACCGGGTTATAATCTCGTCTTTATTGGTCAATACCTATATTTGTGGGTACAAGAAATCTACAGACCCACGTCTACATGATACTGCATGTAGTGGACAAAACCCCTTTGCCTCTTCTCTAGCTGTAGCACTTCACAGCATCTTAACATCTTTTCACAGTAGATCTTTTCACTGTTCGTCTAACACTAAACCCTAAACCGTAAGTAATTCTTGCGTGGACTCGATCTAACGTAAATAAGTGTAAATCTAAATAAACGTAAATCTAACTAAAAATACACCTAAATCTAATTTAACATAAGTCTACATCTAACCTAATCTTTAACGTCTTTTGGGATAGTTTCTTATGACGTTAAAACTCTCTTCTTCTTGTGTGTGTGTGTGTGTGTGTGTCTGTGTGTGTGGGTAAACCTAAATAAACCTAAGTCTAATCTAATATAACATAAATCTAAATCTAACGTAAATTATGTTATATTAAAAACAAAGAACTAAACTAACAGGGATTATAAGAACCTTAAAACTTATTTTTCACATAACTCGGCAAGAGTTGGCATTCTCATCACTAAAGATGTGAGAGTTAACTTCCGGCGGTGACGCTACCTCATCTCCATCCACATTTGACGACAGCAATTGGCCCTTTGGACCATTCTTGCTCTTGTTACTAACTTTGAAGTTGCTGTTGAATGACTAGAGGTTGTCTAGATG
Source organism: Adiantum capillus-veneris (assembly GCF_014529385.1). Classification (NCBI taxonomy): domain Eukaryota; kingdom Viridiplantae; phylum Streptophyta; class Polypodiopsida; order Polypodiales; family Pteridaceae; genus Adiantum; species Adiantum capillus-veneris. The sequence goes on along the minus strand of NC_140951.1, from coordinate 54,446,679 downwards.
GTCATTGTCGGGGATGTAGTGACTCTTGCCGCCCTGAAGATCCACCTTCTTCCCTATCTTCTGAAGACATTTCACCAGTACTTTTGGATCGACGGAGCCCACCATGAGTGAAGGCAGCAATACCCTATATTCCATTGAGGGCTTTCTTCACCCGCATCATGCAGGCATCGCAGTCTATGGAGACCTAAATCTAATCTAATATAACGTAAATCTAAATCTAGCATAAATAAACATAAATCTAACTAAAAATAAACCTAAATCTAATCTAATTTAACTTAAATAAACCTAAATCTAATTTAACGTAAGTCTACATCTAACCTAATCTTTAACGTCTTTTAGGATAGTTTCCTACGACGTTATAACTCTCTTCTTCTTGTGTGTGTGCGCGTGTGTGGATGTGTGTGCCAATAAAAAGAGATAAATGGTATAACCTTTCTATCACCCATGCCAAGTATGATAGATTGGTTATGCCATTTCCCTCTTGAATAATAGGTCTTGAGTTCAACTCCTCGTCGGCTAGATCTTTAGGTCTTTTAATTTTAATTAGTTTCCTACGACGTTAAATTAGTTTCTCTCTCTTTCTCTCTCAATGTGTGTGCGTTTTTTTGTTTATGAATGTTTTCTCTCTCTTTTCCTCTCTCAATGTGTGCGTTTTTTGTTTATGCATGTTCTCTCTCTCCTTTCCTCTCTCAATGTGTGCGTTTTTTGTTTATGCATGCTCTCTCTCTCTTTTCCTCTCTCAATGTGTGTGTGTATTCTTTGTTTATGTATGTGTGTGCGTTTTTGTTTATATTTGTACTCTTTCTCTCTCTCTCTCTCTCTCTCTCTCTCTCTCTCTCTCTCTCTCTCTCTCTCTCTCTCTCTCTCTCAAAAACACTATGTGTGTGTGTGTGTGTGTGTGAGAGAGAGAGAGAGAGAGAGGGAGAGAGAAAGAGGGGAAGGGAACATGAGAGTGAGGAGAGGGAAGGAGCATACCTGGCTCTCTTTCCTCTCCTCGTGTGTGTGTGTGTGTGTGTGTGTGTGTGTGTGGTGAAGAAAGAGAGAGAGAGAGAGAGAGAGAGAGAGAGAGAGAGAGAGAGAGGGAGAGCGTTACCTGCTCTTGCTTGAGGGCGCCGAAAAACTCAGATCTGAGATCTGAGTTTTTGGGCGCTCTCTGTTATTTTTTTAGCCTAGCCGGCGTCGCTATGAGCGTCGCAAATTTACAAGTAAATTTGCGACGCTCATAGCGACATCGGGATTTTTTTTTTGAGCGTCGCTGTGTGAGCGTCGCTAATATGAATAGCCTCTTGTAGTGTATCCACATCATAATCATGGCTAGCACCACTATCCATAGCTTCTAGCATGGGTTCATTAGTCTCCAAGAATATAGATCCCTGCTCTAAACCACAATCATGCTCACAAATCGGTTCAATCACTGCACATACATCAAAATATGGCTTCAAAACAGGCTCCACATCCAACAAATCCACAAAATGGCTCTCAACCTTGCCCTCTTCCCTAATTTCCAAGGAACTAGTATCCAAAGATACGTGCTCATCATCAATAACCTCAACCTCACACTCACACCCAGAATCACAAGGTACACAAGTAGCCAATGCATCCTCTTCAAGACTTTTCAATCCTGTATCCAAAGCATTACTCACCTCTTTAGGATCTTCCATAAACCTGTCAACCTGCAAGACCTCTTTACGCTTCACAATAGACCTTGGGAAGAAACGAGAAACATCATAGGATAGGCTACTTTTCACTTGCTTAGGCTTAACTTCATCTTCCATGTCAAATCCATTTTGCACATGCATACCTGTACTGATACCATGTTCCTCAAGACACTTAAACTTCCACTCCTTGTGCTTTGCAATGCATACCGCATCTTCAAAATACTCGGGCGTCTTCAACTCAACCTCGAACCGCAACCAAGGTAACAAACCATCAACAAAAGAACTTTTCTTCAATGAACAAGGGGGGGTCTCATCCTTAAGAGCAACACACCAACGAGTCCATAAATCTGTAAAACCGTGTACATAGGCATCAACACCTTGACAAGAACCTTGCTTAAGAGCATTGAGCTCATTCCATACTGCATTTGCATCTTCAAAAACCTGGAAACGCTCTAAAAAAGCTTCTATAAACTTGTCAAGACTCAAACCATAAGAAGAAGCCACTGCTTCTTTAGCTTCCAAATTCATGAACCAAACACGGGCCTCATCTTTCAAAAGCAATCCAAATAGCCTCAAAATCTTCTCCTCATCACACATATTGTTGCTTATACATGCCACCTCGACTTGCTCCAGAAAGTCTTCCGCATCTTCACCACTTCTTCCATGAAATTCCGGATAAGAGAAAGCCATGGCTACCCAAGTTACAATGCTTTAAGAACCTCTTCAAACACACGTGCAAGAACCCAAAACTTTTCACTACTCAATCCCCAGAAACTTCAATGGAGCTCAGCTTTAGATAAGGACAAACACATGCACATCAAATGAGATTTCATAGTTGATCATCGGAATTACAACAGGCAAAGGACATTCCAATATCTCTCTTAATCTTCTTGGCCCGAACATAAAGACTATACGCTGCTGGAAAAAAATCTTCCTGGACACATGAACATTAATCTGGATTCTTTGAGTTAAATGAAAAGGAGTGAATTGAGGTCCATTTTGATCATCCATTAAAGTCAACCATGCAGCTCCCAAGAAGGCACACCTGTCTTATCCTCTGATTTTGCCAAAATTTCAGCAGCATAACAGCATAAATGGCTCAAAAGACCAAGAAACCAGCCATCATAACTTGGAAAAATTTTGACAGAGTTTCCCCAGAAGTAGAGCAGTAGGAATCCAAAATATAGACTGTATATGTATGCATAAACTGTCAACAATAGAACTCGAGCATCAAGTAGGACTCACTAGTTCATAGCCTATGGCGAGGTCACGAAAAGGGTGCTCTAGCTACCTGTATCACTGAAAGGATCTCCACATTTGAGAATCCCCCAGCTCAATAAAACCTCACGCTATCGACCCTCACACGAAGGCTTATACAAATCTCGTATAGTCAAGTCTCAGAAATGACTATCTTCCAGACCAAGTCTCAGAAATGGCTGGGACTGCCAAATAAAACCAAATATAGCTCCACAAATGTGTACAATGGAAGTTTCCACAAGTAACGTACAATCCAACAGAAAATGCCCTCAAACAGGCGCCAAATGATGCATACCCACAACAATTGCAAGTGACACCACTGCTAGTATATCACTGTACTCCAGCTACCTGTACCTATGTGAATCACCTGTACTTGTACCTGTCCCTGTAACCTATAACCTGTAACCTGCTACCTGCAACCTGTAATCCCGAATCTCAAAGCTTGAAGCTCGAAGCAGAAGGTACTCGAAGAAGATCCTCCGTGGGGGCACCAAAAGAATGTGAGCGGGATGGAAACACACAGAACGCCTCTATAACAACCCGACACACACTCTTGGGAAGATACACACACACTCTATGGAGCACCACTCGGCTTACACAACACACCTGACCGAGACAGGGAACACACCTATGGAGTGAGAGGAGAGAGACTATCCACTTGCCCACTCCACACAGAGACACACACACACACACACACACACCCAAAAAACTCAGCTCAAAAGAGGGGAACTTCTGATAATTAGATACAAATGAGCTTGGGCCAACACCAAGGGGAAAATAGCTCACACAAAATAGGTAAAATATACCAGATACAATCACAAATTGGAGAAGAAGCTTCGCTCATAGGAGAAACTTACACAACAAAAACAACAGAAAAAGAGTGAGGAATTTGGCAAAATGGCAGTGCCATCGCGTCCAGAACAGCCCAAAACCCCAGTCTACAATGTCAAAGTGCTCAAATCCGACATCGGATGAGCAGTTTACGGCCAAAACAGGTTCCAAAAACCCCAAAAACACAGCTGCGGCTGTTCCTCCTCTCTTCTCCACATTTTTTCTGGTCTTCTCTCTGTTTTTTCAGTTCCCATACTTAGATTTTTTAGTTGGGCACCCTTGGCCTTTTAGATGACCTCAAACGGGCCCCGAATAGGCCAAAAACTGACCTCGCAGTGCATAGTTGTCACCTTTTTGCATCCATACGCACACCTGGCACTCGACTTGTTTCAATAATGCATCCCGCCACCACGTGAAGTGGTCCCAAAATATGGTCCTCATGATGAAATTTCTGCATAAGTATCACAAGAAAACACCCACGTCGTGTCTGTACTTATCCGCGTGCAAGTATTGACCCTATTCGACGTCCTGACGCCACTAGATTCCATCTAACGCACCTGCTTACCTCATATCGTCCGCCCGCGGATAGCTTCCTCGAGAATTTTAACATGCTACCAACTCCTCATTATTGTAGAAAAAACACACTGCTACTGGTAACGATGAAAATCGATGCACTATGTACACCTTGTCCTACCTGTACACATGTGGGCCCCACGTAACCACCTGGCTCTGGCAAATGGGCAATCCTTTATTCTATGCACCATGCATGGGTATGAACATATGCACAATCACTTCTTCCAAAAAACTCCTGAAAATGTTACACACAACTCATGACCATAGAGCAACAAGTAGCTCGCCTTTGTCAAGGTTTAAGAGAACCAATTAACTCGCGATTGAAAGCCCTAAAACCTACAACTATACAAGATTCATTACTATGAGCAAAACCCCTAATGAAAGAACAAGGGACTTAGAAGAATTGAACAGAATCAGAGCTTCAATGATAAACAACCACAAAGCACTTATGCTGCTAATACGCAAGATCCTCCATGTTTGAATGTTCTATGCTTTGAATGTATAGAGTTGAGACATTGCCAAAACACTTATCCCCGTCTGACTAATGTAACAACAGTAACAAATGAAGAAGACTACAAACACCACCCTTTTGGCCATAATGATGATCAAGCTAGAAATAAGAGTTGGAGTACCCTTAGTTTTTCTTGAGATGAGGACATCTCGAATCCTCAAGTTGGGGAGATGGTAATGTACCCAACATTTTTGAATAAAACTATTTCATTTACTTTGATAAAGTGTTTAATGTTTGAATTTTGTTAAGTCATAAAGCGTTCCAACGGAACGATCGGAGGGGAATTCGAAGGCTGGAACTATTAATTATGGCCTTTATTTACTTGGAAAGAATAGGTTGATATTGGACACTTAATCCTCAAAACTAGATCTAGACATAAGAGTTGATCCTCAAAAAAGGAGTATCTTTAGGAAAGAGAGAGTAATTTTAGGAAATGAGGAGTATTTTAGGAAGAGAAGAATTAGAAAGAGTATTTTTAAGAAAGAAGGAATACTTTTAGAGAAGAAAGATAAGTAAGTCAAGTTTAGAGCTTCTTTTCTTGGAAGACAAACTTTTTCTAAAATAAGAGACTCAAAATCATGCATCAAGCTATGTGTCCGAAGAAAAAATAATTGTTTTTCTTTTAAAGCTGCAAATCCACGTGAGCCTCTCTCTCTGCTTTTTGCTCTTCTTAGCTTTGCTTTTGGCTCTTGAGAGCCTGTATAAAGGCCCACCTTCCCTCACTTTCAAGATACACACACAGGAGTTTCTAGAAGCAAAAGATCTCTTTCCATAACGCCAGAGTTACCTTCTCTCCCTCGACTCATCTCTATCTCTATCACCATTGTGTCATCTCGCGGATTGTTGAGTTTCCTTTCTCTCCCTCTTACAATATTCTCGACAAGCAAGAAAACCATAACTATGCTTTTCACTGTGAAGCTTTCCTTTTCTTTTTTGTAATATGATGGCCCCAAAGCGAGTGACCCGAAGCTCCAAGGATGCGCCTGTCGTTCCACCCCGAAGGAGGGTGCAAAGGATGGTATCATCTACTCCAATCATAACTCATATAGAGAAATCAACTTTGAAAGAAGTTGAAAATGCCAAACCTCAAATATGGGAGGTAATCAAACATGTCACCAATCTGGTAAGACAAATTTATAATTCTGCATTGCTATTTATATTGGACTGGGAATCCAAGCATAGGGATTCTCTTAAACCGTCCAAGAGACGTGATTCTATCACAAGAAACAAGCATATGTTTTCATAGATTAGTAAAAGAATTGTTTTAAAAATTATCACTGTTTGTTAAATTGTTATTGTTTAATAAGTTTTTACTGGTTGATATGCAAAGTTGGTTGATCATGTTTGAAGAATCATTTAAAAAGAAGAATTTTTGAAAGAACATATTTCGTTCCTCGTCGGGGAGGGAGATGCCTTGCGGTTAGCGAGGTGCCTTGTGGTTAGCAAGATGCCTCGTGGTTACCAAGATGATCCTGTGGTTAGCAGACATTAATCTGAGGTTATTGACTCTCTTTTTATCTCTCGCGGTTAGCGGAGATTAAGCTGAGGTTATCCACTATCTTTTTATCCCTCATGGTTAGCAAGATGCCTGGTGGTTAGTGAGATGCCTCGTGGTTAGCGAGATGGAAAGGTTGTACAATTCACGATTAGCGAATAAATAAATCGTTTTCAAAGGCTCTGTGGGTTAGACAAGGGAAGTCCACGGGTAGCTACAAACTTATAAGAAATTGGAAATTTCTTTTATTTGAAATATAGGACTGTCTTCATTAGGCTTTGTTTAAATTGTTTTGGTATTGTTTGAAGGGATGTATAAAAGAATCTCTGTCCCAAACTAATAAAAGAATAATGTTGGTATTTGTAAAATAGTGTGGTAGTAATTGAAAAACAAGAAGAACGGGTGAGTGTGGTGTGAAAAGTGGGAGCCTAGTATCCTAACAGATATATGTCTACAAACGGGTGGACCCGATTAGTTGGGTACTTTTCACAATATTATTAGTTAGTTAAGTATAAGTGTCATATCACACCTATGATTTATGAATGGCGGTGGTGCCTCTTAAACGTGGAAAAAAAGGTATTGTTTATAAATCTTAAGTATGTAAATGATTTTTTTTTTTTGCGATGCAGGAATAAGCTCCCATTAAAATCCATTGATTATCAACGTGGCCTCTGGTGTATGACTCTTATGTTCATGATCACGATGGATAGAGCACTACCTCTCTTTTGTTGCTCGTATCTCGTAATCATGGAAACGGAGTAGGGTGTCATTAACAGAACTCTAGAATAAAGGAAGGCCATCTATCAAGTCACCCCAAGCTTCTCGGGGTTGGGGACCTCACAATTGGTATGAGAGTCTAGGTTAAAAAAGATTTAATTGGCTACTTCAAGCTTCCTCGTGTGTATGGTTTTCTATACCCATTACCTGGCTCACATAGATATTACCACACATTAGTTGATGTGTATCACACTTGTGGTTGAAACTTCTGTTGTATTTTCTCATTGAGAGAGTTTTCTAGATACCTATATGACACTTTGATGTCTTTATGAATAAAAAGATTGAGTTTTTTTTCTTAAAAAAAAAACTGTATGACTGGTTAAGTCATATAAGTGAGTTCTGGTGAATTGGATAAGCCATGACTGGTTAAGTCATGTGATTGAGATAAGTCATGATTGGTTAAGTTATGTGATGGAGTTTTAATAGATTCATTAATTCACGATGGGATAAGTCATTTGACTGAGTTTTGATGGAGTGGGTAAGTCATGATTGGTTAAGTCATGTGATTGAGTATTAGTGGACTGGATAAGTCTAAATTTGGAATATACCTTAGTGTTTTGAGCTATTATAAGATGTTAATATATGAGTACACTAAGGAAAATCTTCAATTCACTTTTACGTTGGAAAACCCTTAGAACGATGCTAATTACACGAAAATTTAGGAGAAGAAATTATTACTCAAACAAATGCAACCACCTTCTTTTCAAGGAGGGGGTGCTGACATTGAGAAAGATGTAGAAGTATGGATTGAAGCTATGGATGATTACTTCTCCGCTGCAAGGACCACACCTGTAAATCAAGCAATGCTAGGGATGTTCTATCTCTCAAGAGAAGTAAAATTATGGTGTAAACAACATTGTCATGACATGGGAGTGTTGGAGAGAGGTTGGAGAGCTCTCAGAGTTGGTGGAAAATCAAACAAGACGTGAAGAAAAGATACTTACCCCCTGATCATGAAGCGATAAAGATGAATGAGTTCTTTAGATTGAAACAATACAGCTTATTCTTGGAAGAGTACTACTCAAAGTTTGTAAGGCTTAAATGTTACACACCACTAATGACCATAGAGCAGTAGGTAGCTCGCTTTCTCAAGGTTTAAGATAACCAATTAGCTCGTGATTGGAAGCCCGGAAACCTACAACTGTACAAAATGCTTTACTATGAGAAAAACCTTTGATGAAAGAACAAGGGACTACAAGAATAACTAAAAAGAATCAGAGCTTCAGTGATAGGCAACCACAAAGAGCTTATGTCGCTAATGTGCAAGACCCTCCACGCTAGATTTGACGCTTTGAATGTAGAGAGTTGGAATATTATTGAAACACTTGTTCACATCTTACTAATGGAGCAATAGTAGCAAGTGAAGCAGACTAAGGACACCACCGTTTTGGACATAATGATGATCGAGATAGTAAAGATTAGGTGTACCCTTACTTTTTCTCAAGATGAGGACATTTGAAATCCTTAAGTTGGGGAGATTTGTAGACATGTAGTAGTGTTAATGTGTATACGCGCTTCACCAGGGGCACTTTTCTCCCACTGAGTTTTTCCCCCTGGACATCTGGTGTGAAAGGACACCTTATCTCTTAGGGTTTCATATAAGATTTGTAGCTCTGAGTTTGTATACTCTATTATTCTAATACAGAGAGACAGACTACAGAGATCTCGTACGCAAGCTCTATGTCTTCTCCTTCTCCATCTTCTTCCTACTCTGAGTTGCTGTCTTCCTTCTGTTTCCTGTTTCATCATCTTCAACAATTGGTATCAGAGCAAGGTGATTTCCAGAGCCGCTACTTGCGTTTTCGCATCCGCGCGCGCAATCGCAGTTTTCAGGCAGTTTTCGGAAAATTTGCTCGTGGGAGCATCCTCGACGTTCCGGGAGTATTCTAAACAGGTGACCTGTGACCTGGGGTTTTACCCCCCTTTCGAAGCCGTTCGAGCCCTCAGAATTTTGTTCCGAGCAGCGTAGCAGAAGTTACTTTTCGGAGGCGTTTAGATCAAGAGGGTGTGCTTTTTGACAGATTTTCTTCAGGTAAACAGCTCTTTTGGGAAGCAGCTTGTCTTAGCTTTGTGCTGAGATTTTGAGTAGAGTTTTGCTTGGATTGGAGAGGAGATTTGTGAATCGCTTGGAGGATCTTTTGCTCTCTTGTGTGCATCTACAGTATGGCTCAATCTACGGAGAAAGAGATTTTTGGTGCGTTTACATCCGAAGACAAATTAGATGGTACCAACTATTCTCTTTGGTCTTTTATGGCCAAAAATGTTTTGGTTGGTTAAGGATTGTGGGATTATGTATGTGGAGATGAAGTTCGTCCAGTTAGCATTGCACCTGCCACGCCTGGTCGTGGTGCAGCTGTTGGTGCAGGACCCTCACAAGTCACTCCAGAGTAAAAGAGATGGGATACTAAAGATGCACAAGCTATGGCCGTGATTGCCTTAACCATAAAGAGGACAATCACACCACATATCAGATCTTGCAGAACTTCTGAGGATGCTTGGAACACTCTGCAAGCTATGTTTGGAGGAAGAAACGCTGCCAGAATAGAGTTTTTGAAGAAACAACTTAACAAAATACAAATGGACGAAGGTGACGATATTGTCGAGCATCTTACAAAAATCAGGGATCTTAAAGAGCAATTGCTTAGCATTGATGAAGTGATTCCAGAGAAGGACTTGGTTTCCAAAACACTCAATTCACTACCACCATCTTCTTTGACTTTTTAGACTTCTTTGACTCTGTCTTTGCGAGCTAATCCTGAGCCTCTTCATTTTGAAGAGTTAGTGGCTTTGCTATTGCAGGAGGATCAATCACGTAAGAACAAGTCTTTACAGGTGGATGGTATGGATCATGCTCTTGTTGTACAGAACAAAAACAAGGGTAAAGAGAGTGCTCATTACTCCAAGTCTGGTGTAGGACAATCTTCAGAGAAGTCTAAAGGTGATTCCGACAAGTCCAAGAAGAAAGGTAAATGTCACTACTGCAAGAAACCTGGTCACTACATTAGTGAGTGTAAAAAGCGAATTGCTAAAGAAAAGAAGAAAGAGTCAAGTTTGGTTGTTTCAGCTTCTGGTGATCCTTCTACAGCTAAAGAAGAGTTTGCAAACTTTGTGCAGGATTCTTATGCTTTCGTAGTATGTTCAGATTTTTCTGCTTACAGTGTTGAAAAGACACAAATGATTTGGTACTTTGATAGTGGTGCATCCAGGCATATTACTTCAAGGAAGGATTTGTTTTGTTCATTGGATGCAGCTCCAGCAAGAAAGAAGGTGACATGTGCAAATAATGCTTCTTATCCAATCAAAGGCGTTGGTAAGATTTTGATTACCATTTCAGATGGTTCAGATTTATGCTTGCCAGATGTCTTATATGTTCCAGGAATCAAGAAGAATTTGTTGTCTGTATCCTCTCTTGCAAAAAATGGTCTTCGGGTCATTTTTGAGGATGACAGATGTGTTGTACGAGATCGAGAGAATGGTTATTCTCTTATCACTACAGGTACGCTGGAAAATGGACTATTTGTGCTAGATCGTTATGAAAAGCAGATTCAGGTATGTATTGCAGAAACAAAGACTCAAGCCATGCAAGATGCTGAGTTGTGGCATGCTAGATTTGGGCATGTTGGTTATGGAAGTTTGATGACTTTACAACGTCATAATATGGTGCATGATTTGTCTTTATTGGAGATGCCACCAAGACATGTATGTGAAGATTGCGTTCTTGGAAAGATGCACAGATTTGCATTTTCGCAGGATGGTTCAGTTAGAGCAACACGAAAGTTGCAGCTTGTACACAGTGATGTATGTGGTCCTATGAGAACGCCATCTATAGGAAACAGCCTTTATTTTGTGACCTTAATTGATGACTTTTCCAGGTTTTGTTGGGTGTATCCACTCAAATAAAAGTCAAATGTGTTTGCAGTTTTTCAACATTATGTCACCATGGTTGAAAATGAAACAGGTTGCAAAGTACAGACTCTTCGTACCGATCGAGGAGGTGAATACATGTCAGGTGCATTTAAGGATTTTTTGGGAAAGAAAGGCATTAAACACCAATGCACTATGCCATACACACCACAACAGAATGGTGTTGCAGAAAGGAAGAACAAGTCTTTAATGGAGACGGCTAGATGTATGCTCAAGGCTAAGAGTTTGCCTCATAAGCTATGGATGGAGGCAGTTGCTTGTGCAACACATGTTTTGAACAGGTGTCCTACTCGTGCCTTGAAAACCATTACTCCATATGAAGCTTGGTATGACAGAAAACCTTCAGTCAGTTATCTTCGTGTTTTTGGTTGTCTTGCTTATGCTCACATCCCTCAGCAGTTACGTGGGAAGCTTGATGATAAGGCAATCAAATGTATATTTGTGGGGTACAGTAGTGGAAGTAAAGGTTATAGACTTTACAATCCTACTACAAACAAGATTTTTGAAAGTCATGATGTAATTTTTGCAGAAACTACTGCTCAACCTATGGTTGCTTTTGATGTACCTCATATGCAAACACATGATGTATTTGATGGTTTGCTTCCTTCTTTTGTGGAGAATCAAGAATCACAACAGGTTGATAATCTTGATCAATCTTTTGATCAGCATGTGACACCTCATGATGTAGAGGAAATTGTGCGTGAAGAGCAAGAAGTTCTCAGGGAAGAAAGAACCTTGCCTAAATGGGTTCAGAAAACTTTGCAGGATAGCAAGTTGGATGCACCGTTGCCACGAAAAACACGTGCTGGTACTACTTTTGGCAGAGAGCAAGTAGATTTGGCTTGCTTTAGCACTCTTTGTGATGCAGATGAGCCTGATTCATTTGAACAAGCTTTAGAGTGTGTTCAGTGGAAAGATGCTATGCAGCAAGAAATTGATTCTATTCATAAGAATCATACATGGGATCTAGTGGACTTGCCTATAGGTAAAAAGCCTATTGGTACAAAGTGGGTTTTTAAGGTAAAAAGGAAACAAGATGGTACTGTTGACAGGTACAAATCAAGGCTTGTGGCAAAAGGCTATGCGCAACAGAAAGGCATAGATTATGATGAAACCTTTGCTCCTACTTCTCGTGCGTCCACAGTTAGATCACTAGTTGCAATTACTGCTCATCATGGTTGGAAAGTGCATCAGTTGGATATCAAAACTGCTTTTTTGAATGGTGATTTGCAGGAAGAAGTTTATGTAAGTCAACCAAGTGGTTTTGTTGTAAAAGGTCAAGAGAAAAAGGTATGTAGATTGCGTAAAGCTTTGTATGGTCTCAAACAGGCTCCAAGAGCATGGTATGAGAAGATACATACTTATTTGATTGGCCAAGGATTTCAGAATAGTCCAACAGAAAGTACTTTGTATGTCAAAAAGAGAGATGGAGTTCTCATTATTCTAACACTTTATGTGTGGATGATATGCTTCTTACAGGCAATACTGCAGATGAAATTGAAGCGTTTAAAAATGCTTTGAGAAAAACCTTTGAGATGTCTGATCTTGGTTTGCTACATTATTACTTGGGTATTCAGTTTGTGCAATCAGAGGATGGCATATACATGTTGCAGGCAAAATATTTGCATAAAATTTTGGACAAGTTTGGTATGCAAAATTGTAAACCGATCTCTACACCCGTAGAAACTGGATCAAAGTTGAGCATGCACGATGCTGGAGAACCTTTTGATGTACATACTTATGCAGCAGCGGTTGGTTGCTTGATATATTTGGCAGGCAACACTTGTCCAGACATTCAATTTGGGGTTTCACAAGCAAGCAGATTTATGCACAGCCCAGGTATGCATCATTGGCAGGCTGTGAAGCGCATACTTCGTTACCTTTCAGGTACCCCTAATCTTTCCATGTTCTTTCCAAGGGGGGATATGTATGGAAAGCACAGTTCTATGCAGCTTCTTGGTTATAGCGATTCAGATTGGGCTGGTGATTATGACACACGACATTCCACAAGTGGGAATTATTTTTTCTTGGGAAATGCATGTATATCTTGGCTAAGCAAGAAGCAACCCACAGTGGCTACATCAACTTGTGAAGCTGAGTACAGGGCAGCTTTCACGGCAACAGTTGATTGTGTATGGATACGTAGGTTATTGGCAGATCTTTGTGAGTGTCAACAGGCACCCACTACCATTTTCACTGACAGTCAGAGTGCTATGGCAGTTGCAAGGAATCCAGTATTTCATGCAAGAACAAAGCACATAGAGGTTCACTACCACTATGTCAGGGAAAGGCTACATGCAGGGGAGATCACACTAACTTACTGTCCTACACAGGATAACATTGCAGATCTATTTACGAAGGCGTTATCACGAGAAAAGTTTGAAGCTTTCCGAACAGCTTTGGGCTTACTCTCATACACATGACGATTTGCTACCTTGTACGGATTCACACTATCACTACAGGGGGGATTTGTAGACATGTAGTAGTGTTAGTGTGTATACGCGCTTCACCAGGGGCACTTTTCTCCCACTGGGTTTTTCCCCCTGGACATCTGGTGTAAAAGGACAGCTTATCTCTTAGGGTTTCATATAAGCTTTGTAGCTCTGAGTTTGTATACTCTATTATTCTAATACAGAGAGACAGACTACAGAGATCTCGTACGCAAGCTCTGTGTCTTCTCCTTCTCCATCTTCTTCCTACTCTGAGTTGCTGTCTTCCTTCTGTTTCCTGTTTCATCATCTTCAACAAGATTGCAAAAATTTGATATGGTTGCTTCTTTGTCGCCTCTTGAAGCACCTCTGAAGCATGTTTGTAAAGGTTGTATTTTGGGTAAGATGTAGTGTTCAAAGTTTCCAAAGATGGTTTAATAAGAGCTACATGCAGGTTGCAACTTGTGTATAGTAATGTTTATGGTCCATGCAAACTCTGTCCTTGGGAAATTAACTTTACTTTGTGACTTTCATTGATGATTAATCAAGGCATGCATGGGTGTATCCGGTTAAAGCTAAGTTCGAAGTGTTTATGTGCTTCAAGAAATTTCTGGCTATGGATGAAAACGTCTCGAAATGTACTATGGGAACCCTCCATTCCGATCGAGGGGTGAGTATATGTCTCATGAGTTTAATGCATTTCCGGCTATTCATGGGATAAAACACCAATGTACAGGGCCGTATACACCTCATCAAAATGATGTTGCTAAGAGGAAAAACAAGTCGCTTACAGAGATGGCACGATGTATGTAAGAGTCAAGCTTTTCCACATTCGTTTTGGCTTGAGGCGATCATGTGTGCTACTTATGTACTTAATAGGTGTCCTATGAAAGCTTTGTAGTCTATGACTCATTATGAAGCATGGCGTGATCGAAAGCCATCTGTTGATCACATTTGCGTTTTTGGATGTTTGGTTTATGCTTTGGTGCCACAAACACAACGCAAAAAATTGGATGATAAGGTTGTCAAATGTATTTTTGTTGGCTATAGTGCTGAAAGTAAAGGTTACAAGTTGTACCATCCACAAACAAAGTATATCTTGGTTTCACGTGATGTTGTGTTTGTGGAAGATTTTGTCCAGCCCTTGATCTCATGTACTAGAGACATTAATGTAAGCTCACAAGATATTTATGACAGTTTGTTGCCTCTTTTCAATGGTGGAAATTTGAATTTAGATTCATATGGAAAAAATGTACAGCCTATGGGGGTTTCTAAAAATGTTACATATCAACCTATTATTGATGCAGATGTACTTGATGTAGAAAGGAATGATAATGAGCATGCTAGAGGTATGCCAAAATGGTGGGTGTATACTTTGCGTGACAATAAATTGGATGCACCTTTGTCTAGTCATACTCGTTGAGGTTCTCACCATGCATCTTATGCATCAGATTGCTATGATTTGGTTGTTTCTAGGTTATGTGATGTTGATGAATCTCTGTCTTTTGATGAAGCACATAATTTAGAAAATTGGATGGCTGCCATGCAATCATAATATGATGCACTTATAGATAATGATACATGGACCTCATGTGATTTGCCTCCTGGAAAAAAAGGCCATTGGTACAAAGTGGGTTCACAACTTGAAATGTAAGCCAGATGGTGAGATTGATCTCTTTAAGGCTCAACTTGTTGCAAAAGGTTATGCAAGAAAAAAGGCATAGTGTAGGACGGGTTTGTAACCTCACTCCTATCATATTGTAGACATAGCAAGAACCATAATTGTCAATCCATGGGACAAAGATGAATCGACTAGCACATAGAGGCTACAAGAGAGGGTCCATATCTTGGAAAATAATAGACAACTCGCATCTAACTCAAGCTACACTCAAATGACCAAAATCACCAAAAGCTAGTCATTAATCGGCAAAAAAAACATAGCCGCGTTACAACATCAAATAACATCCAAATGTTACAAAACTTCTAGGACATGTATATAAGACCTAAGAACACATGCTTATGGTCTCAAATCTCACTTTAGGTCAAGAGAAAAAATCACGATTATTAACAACGGTGAGTTTTTGACCTAATCATTTTTGACCCACAATGCATTTAAATTCTTAGCAATGATGCCCAATACCCCGCCCCGCCTATGCTTACTTTGTGATTTCTTAGCTTAGATTCCTACTTATGATGAAATTAGGCCGTGGATCGGGTGATGCCAAAAGCTACGGATTACCATGATATGTCAATGCGTAGAGCTCTTACCTGCGATTGCAACGCAATAGACGGCACTGCAATGTGATGACCAAGAAGGAAGTAGGAAGTGCGAGAAGGAGAGAAGTGAGTGCCGTTAGCTCATGCTGTGTTTCTATTATCCAAACACTTTCTAATAACTTACAAAAATTGGCCTTTATACCTTAGGCAAGGTTTGTTTGGTCAAAAATAATAATCTAGGAGCTCTAACTAAAGATAAGTTGATAGCATCTAGAAGCTTATAGCCCCGGCTCATTGATTACACTATCCATATGGAAAATAAGAGTTACAACATTCTCGATTTATCAAAAGAAAAAGTGTTTTTACAATAAAATCTCTCGAAAAATGTTATCTGAGCTAGATTGTTGCTAACATTCCCCCCTCCTCCGACTGTGTCGTCCCTTGACACAGCTTCATGGACTGAAGTAGTCTTCGGGTTGACGGTTGGTGAGGCGGTCTTTAAGCATGTGTAGAGATTTCTCATATCTGATTCGTCTTTCTTTTTCAAGGACTTGCAAAAATTGCATGGTGACTGTGTTTTTAGTTCGATGGCTGAATAGGCAACAAACCTTGATGTAAGGTTGCTGATCATTGGCCCAAAAATCTTTGTCTGCCATGTGAAGAATCCTATAAAATGTGATGGCACGAACATGCATCTAGTATAGAAGCTGTAGAGGACTTCTTCTGAGGGTTGTCCACTCAACTCATAGCATAGACCTTTGTTGCCTTCTAGGAAAGACATCCAGGGAGCTCCTTCTTTCTCGGGCTCATAAAAATCTTGAATGCATGTAAGCATCATTCGGCAGATTTTATAGAGCATTGCACATGAGAGATCAGGTAGAATGTGGGGTCCTTTTGTATTGCTGTGGGTGCTCTTGTAAACAGAATGAGGCATCTAGAGTTCTTGTTGAGCCAGTTATTTCTCCATTTGGGATGGATAGCATCTGAGCCTTCTGCCTGCATATCCTTGTAAATTGTTTCTTTAACTTACAGTAGCTCCACCTTTATCAATGGGTAGGGCAGCGACTGCTGATGCCATTGAGCATTGATTTGGTTGGGAGTGATTCACAGTTACATTGATTGAGTGGAGAACTCTCAACTCCCAATCCATTTCCACTTTCCATTCAACATCTACTTCATGGACTATCTGCTCCTTTAGTGCATATTCTTCAGCTTTAAAAAGCTAGAACATTGGTATTTGTTCTTCTTGAGTGATTACTACTTGAAACTCCAAATCTCCTGCTAGCCCTTCTGATCACTGTGTTTCCATATCTGCAGAGGAAATGGATGGTATGTCTATGATCGGTTGTTCAGAGGTTCTTACCTCCTCTTGAGCTTCTGTATGTCCTTCTCTCAGCAGCAGCTGGTTGGATCCCTTCAAATCTTCTTATCTCCTTGAGCAGTTGCTCTTCTCTTTGTACCTGCATTAATGCAAGGTCTTGTCTTTGCGCTTATCTACCTTCTTTTGGACTGACTGAGTAGTGATATTAAGTTTGTTGGTCACTTCATTTAGTTGCTGGTCCTTACTTTTGCATGCATTAGACACAGCTTTGTGAGGAGCTCCCCCAAATCTTCTATTTATTTCTACTGAATTTCCTTGACTGTTTGGTGTTGTTATGATTCATTTTTTAGATCTTTAATCTGTCTCTGTATATGTTCAATAATGTTCATCCTATCTTTGAGATCACCTTGTAGATCATCTATTACCTGTTCCAATTCTCTAGCCTTGGCACTGCGGCTAAGTGATACTATTCTCATCTTTTATTTCATCAATTGCATTTGCTTTGAATACTCATTTACCTGCATGATCACTTCATTTGTGGTTTCACAATCTTCAGGTTCTACCTGGGGCTTCTTAGAAGTTTCAGTAGGTTTGGTGTGCAGTTCTTTCGATGGTGCAACAAATTTTGCTTGTGGCCTTGTATCGTTTCAATTGATTCTTCTTGAGGCTTTGTGGATGCCTCAGTTGATTCTGCTTGAGTTGTTGTAGAAGGTCTATCTTCGGGTTTTTTGGCTTCCTTGGGCTGTTCAAAACTTGCCTCTTCCTGTTGCTTCTCTTTTCCCTTTGCTTCCTTGCCTTCATTGGATTTAGCAGTTGGTGAGGGGCTTGGACTTGGCATGGGATGATCTTCTTGTTTTGTAGAGCTGGTGAAGAGGGTCTTGGAGACATCTCTCCTTGTTCAGGATTTGATTCACTTTGTTGTTCAGGTTCTACTTGTTTTTGTTGCTCAACTGCTTCTTCTCTTGATTTCCTTTGTGCTTCTAAAGCTTCCTAAATCTTCAATGTTTATGCTTCTGCATACATCTGCTCAAGTAAATCCTTCGGATCCCCTGGGACTTTCTTTGCAGTGTTCTTGGTCCGTGGACCCTTGACCTCCCTCAAGCTCCATGACTCAGGGTTTTTGCCTACAGCTTGGCGGCTTCTTTCATAAGATTGTTTCTCTCTTTCAAACCTTGCCTTTTTCTATTGAGGTTCCTCTTGATGAGCTGCCGCTGCTTTCTTCTTCATTACTTCTCTCCTTGCCCTCATTTCTTCATTGTCAAAGCTTTCACTGCTGCGGGCTTCATGCGATATTTCTGTTGATTCCTCATCAAATTTATATACCCTTTTCTTTGTTGATCTCGTGGTTCATGGAGAAGGTTGAACTGAGATGATACATGTATTCTGATCTGGGGCTAGCGGCAAGTTGTCGGCCATTCCAATAGCATGGTATGCAATTCTTGCTAGCACTTCTAGAGCGCCCATATATGTTATCTTTCCTTCTTTCTTTGTGCCCTTTAGTGTTGTAAGCACGTACTACGCGTGATCTATAGCTTGCCTTGTTGTTGACTTCAACACTTGTGTGAAAGTAGTTTCAACAACTACTTTCAATGTTGTTATCGTGGTGGTCTCTTTAAATGGAAGTGGAAATGTTGGTGGTAAAGACGAGCTGGATCCTCCACTTGCCTTAGAACGAGATCAAAGAAGGTGGCGACAACAATATCCTTGGTAAAAGTACCAGTTTTTTTCTATCCCTGGTCCGTATTGTCATACCTTCTGTTGGCAACTTCAGTGCCTCGGGCCCTATATCTTTGTTGATAACCACTTTAACTTTTCGCCCGTGCTGGTCCAAGATCTGAGCAGATCCATCTTCTTTAATTGTGGACAAGAGTTCATAGGCTCTAAATCTACCCCACATGGCTCCTTGTCATAGAATTCTCGAAGCCCCAGTCTTCTGTTAGCTTCTTTAGTGTCTGGCTTTGCAGCTACATCATAAACCTCTTTGGGTAGCATTTGTAACTCTACCTGGTGTCCGTCTTCACTCTTGAATTTATTGATGAACACTGTAGTGTTGTTTTCTTCAAGCTGCTCTTTGAACAGGTAGGTTTCCTTTTTCATCTTCACAGAGCTCGGATCCAACTGGTATGATGAAAATTCTTGTAGCTTATCTTTCGGAGACATCCTCTTCTTTGCCTTATCAGCCGCTTACACTGCACCTATTAGGAGAATACAGTGTCAAATTTAGAAAATTTTACGGACTCTTCTCTGAAATGCCTTGAGTCTGAATTGCTGGCAAATTATGTCCATTTTGCTTCAAATCAAATTTGGAGCATGCATAGATGCATAAAAACATGTAGAGAAAACATCATGCAATCCAGGCAAAATTTTCAACTAGAGTAAATAATCGTGATTATTTACAATTGGGGAATTTTTCTAAATTTTTGCATTTTTGACATCATACACTTGAGACTTGTGGTATTTAGATACTCTTAGTGAAGTGTTGGCTCATTTGAGTGCTCTCAGTGAAAATGGTGCTAGATTTAGGCTTCAGACTCTGAAACATAAAGGGATTTTGAGTTTTTGAGA
The DNA here is from genome assembly GCF_014529385.1 of Adiantum capillus-veneris. NCBI lineage: Eukaryota > Viridiplantae > Streptophyta > Polypodiopsida > Polypodiales > Pteridaceae > Adiantum > Adiantum capillus-veneris. The sequence goes on along the minus strand of NC_140951.1, from coordinate 54,427,121 downwards.
TCCAAATTTGATCAAACTTGATTGGTAGGCTTGAAACATCATGTACTTTGGTCCCATAAGGTCAAAGTTGAAATTTGAACCCATTACAGTAAAAAAGTAAATAATCGCAAAATTATTATCTTTTTCACAAAATTGTACATCTTTTCTTGCAAGTTGGCTCTAGACATGATATAGAGTCTATGTGTGAGATATGGGGTGATTTGGATAAAAAATGTGACAGTTATCTCAAAAATTGGATTGAAGATCCTTTAGTGCGTTTTTTTGACAAAATTAGATATTTTCTTGATCTTTTTGGCTCATACTTGACATGTGGCATGTAATAGATGTGTACAAGTGATAGGTGAAGTGACATGATAATTTTCAAGCCAAATATGCACAAAAGTAAATAATTGTGATTATTTACAACAGTCACTTTTTTTGCATGAAATGATAATTTGATGACCTAAACATCTTTAATACGTCTAAAAAAAGTCCTAAAATGATTTTTGTAAAGTTTGGTCTTGTCGGCATCACTTCGTGCTCTTCTCAACTCTAAAATCACCGCTTTTTGTGAATACTTGACATGTAGAGTTGGTTGGTCACTTTTGAAGCCATGGACTTGTCCACGTTACATAGTCCTGATGCTGCTCATCCAGTTTGGGCTCAATCTGGGTCAGTTTGACTTCATATATCAAATTTGACACTTTGTATCCTTCGATCTATTTCTTGTTGTTTGACAGCTTGCCTTGAATGTTTCCTTGAAAACATCTAGGTACATTGTGTATAGACCTTGTCTATAAGCTGCTCGTGGTGTCAGAATCCAATTCTGGCATATGACAAAAACCTAGCTTATTTACTTGGGACCCTCTCGAACCCTGTCAAATGGCCATCTAATGATATGGAAGTGTTCTACTATATAGGGGCATGCAACAGTTCAAGTCTCGTCCAATTTGGTTGAGCTGATAGGCCGCTATGGTCAATTTTCTGTCGTAGAAGTTCGTGCATAGTTGGGATTCTAGGGTTTTTTCCTGGGCCTAGACCTGCTACCCAACCGTATAGAAACGTTCTTTGATGAGTTTAGAACTTACCCCTTATGTCTCTTGTGAGACGACATTAAAAATGGGCGACTGTGGACTCCGGAAACCGCGCACGAAAAAGGTAGAAAGCTCTCTCCTCCAAGCGTGACTAGTGGAAATGAGGTGATTTTGGGCTACCTTAGATATCTATACTCGGACTTCCCAAACTAATGTTTCCCAAATTCCCTTGTTAGTCCTATTAGGCCGTGAAATCTACATTAGACTCAAAAATTTCTTCATTCGAATTCCGTTAGCTCATTCTGCAAGAATTTGCAAAAGCAAGCCTTGGCGGCCTAATTTAGGCTTCCCGCTTTTGTTTGTCGTTTTGATTGAAAATTTTTATGCTTTTCCGCCTTGTTCTTTTGATCATTAGCGTATCTTCAGCTTCTCCATTTGAGCTCATTTGCTATTTATTATTAATTTTTGACCTGTTTATTGAAAAAATCAAAGAAAACAATGAAATGCACTAAAAAAGCAAAGTGAAAAATCCATATTAAGAAAATTCATTGAAGAACACTATTTTATTGCTTTTTGGTGGATTTCTCCATTTTTAGGCTCCAATATCAAGAAAAATGATGAAAATAAGCAAAAAATGCTATTTTTGATGTATTTTATGATATTATATACACTGTTTACACTCATCGGGGAGATGTTATCAGTTAAAATTCCTTTGTTGATGATTTTTTAAGGGCATTATTAGGTAATTTTGCAAAAAATCACACGTTAACATCCAACTCTTTCCTCCCTCTTCAAACATTGCCCTTAATTAGTGAAGTTCTCCTTCCACCCCTCCTAGATGGCATACTCCGGGACGACTGTGTGCATGGGTTGATCAATTGTGTTTATGCATAGCTGTGGGTGGCTCTACCATGCTTTGAAGATCAGTGCAATTCAAACCAGTTTGTTGTGCGAGAGTTGGATCTTGAGTAATTAACTCAAGGGTTTCCGTGGTCGAGGTCTCCTGTTGATGTTTTCCAAAGAGCAAATCTTGTATTTTGTGTGCTCTTTGCTTATTGTACCATCAAGATGCGTTGGCACACTGATTTCTTGAGTTGTCAATATCAATTATGACGGTTGTTGATATTTAACTTGGCACTGGTATCTTGGTTTTTCGTTGATGAGCTGTTGTGGTTGAGTGTTTTGAGACTTAACTTTCCACTATTTCATCGGCTTTACATTTTGTGGAGAAGATAAATGCTCTTTTTTTCTTCAAACCCATCTAGTGCTAGTTTCTCTTCTGACTGATGTTTTTCTCTAATTCGTTAGATTTGGAACTTTCTTCTGTACGGTAGATGATGTCTTGGGCACCCAAATTTGAGACAGCTTGTCCTTGAGTTTTTCTTTTGGTACCCAAATTGGCCTAACCCCTTGCATGCTACTTGTAGCATTTTCTTGTCTAGAGGATGAAGAAGATTGTCTACGCCCTTGTGTCTTTTGTGGTAACCTCTTTTCCATTCCTCTTTGCTCGGTGCAATTGGAACGATGAGTTGTCCTCCTTTAGGTGATAGCTTGAGTTGATTGGTGTCCCAACTGGTACTGCCTTGTATGTCTGCATCCATGAGATTCCAAGAATCATTGTTTCATTCATGTGCTTGTTTGATATGCATATAAATTGATGAGGGCATGAACATCTATGTACTATCACATTCAAGTTGACTATTCCCAATGCCAATGTTGGGTTTTTGTTGCATCCTTTGATAGCAAATATTCCCGATGCTAAAGACTGATTTGTTGCTTTCTTGTACGTGGAATAATTGATTGCATTCAATCGAGCTCCGATATCTACCAGTGCATTTGTGCTATGATTGTTCAGTTGTACTTTGATGCGAAGGTCCATTCCATCCAAGCATTCATCATCCGTTGACACTGCTTCCTTCTGCAATTCTTATAGTCGTTCATCTAGTTCCAAAGTGTTGATGGGAATAGGTGTTTGTTGATTTTTGAAAGTAGCTTTCCTTTTGAGTACTCAAAACTAAGCTTCCTCTTGGGCTTCATCCATAACCTCCTGTTGTTTCATTTTTCTCTGCTTTGGTGCATGCATCTTCTCTAGCAAATCACTGGTTAGTGGCAAATTGTACTTCTTTAAGTGGCATCTACTAATCCAATTAGCCATTGGTTCACCATCTAGAGTGGACAACTTATCTACTCCACTTGGGGATACATCTTCAATGATAAACGGTTCATTTCCTTTTTTCTTGAACTTAGGTATGTGTTGCTTAATGGAATAGACTAAAACTAGGCCCCCTTTTTTGAAGATTTTTGTGACTACATGTGAATCAAAAAACTATTTTTGCTTTCATTTTTGTGCATAGATGTGATCTATAGCTGTTAGCCTTTGCCCATCAATCCTTTCTAAATCTTTGAGCCTCTCTGGTAGTTCATGTCCAGTCCACTCAAGATTTTTAACTACCCTTAGTTTCGGCAATAGAAACTCTATCGGTAGTATGGCATCAAGACCATAAACAAGGTTGAAGGGTGTAGCATTTAAAGCTATCTTGAATGAAACTCTATGAGCCCATAGAGTGGCATGTAGATTCATTTCCCAATCAGTTTGTCCTGAACTAACCACTTTAGTCAATACCGAGCTAAGAATTTTATTCATGTGCTTAGCTTGTCCATTTGCTTGTGGGTGATAGGGATTAGATTTGTTATGGATGACCATAAATTCATTTAGCAGATACTCAATTACCTCATTGAGGAAATGAGTTCCCCTATCATTGACAATTTCTATTGGCAGTCCATGTTGAGATAGGCATGTCCTTCTTGCTCCTATTGTGGGAAACACCTCTACATGTGCATACTATTTGCTATTGGCATTTGTCCTAAAAGTTGTAAGCTTATAAGAAGGGCCCGATTTATTTTGTATAACCTTCCATCTATTTTGCCCAATTAATTTGGTTGTAATAGGAAGTGGTATTTGAGAATCCACTTGAGCTATGGTCATCATGAAACCATATCTTCTGACCAACGGGGTATCATTTCCACGAAGAACAGATATGCATCTGGTAGATCATCATCTACCCCTTTTGGTGATTCTCTTAAAATAATTCTCAATAAATGATCTTCTCTTTGGTGTGTGGTGCATGGCTTCTTGACCAAGTACAACAGTGAAATCAAATTCCAAAATAATGATGAACCATCTCACTATTCTTCCTGTGTTGCATGGCTTCTTGACCAAGTACAACAAAGCTTGGTGGTCCACAAAGAGCATAAATTTGTTGGCTAATAGGTAATTTCTATACTTTTTTACGGATAGATCATCCCTAATTCTTCCCTTTCAGTGGTTGTATAATTGTTTTTTTCCACATTCAACTGTCTACTAGCATATGAAATAGGAAATCAATTTTTCCATCTTCTAGTTGAGATAATATATATCCAATGGAAAAATTGGAAGCATCAACATGTATATGGAATATCTTATTCCAAGCTGGTGCTTTCAATATTGGGGCTGAAGTGAGAGCTTTCTCAAGCTTCATGAAGGATTCTTCACATTCATCAGTCCATACAAAGAGTGTAATCATGCTATACATGGGTTTTGCGATTATAGCATACATGTAAATGAATCATCGATAATATCCACAATGTCCCATGAAAGCTTGAACCCCTTTGACTATTGTTGGTCTCGACAATTCAGCAATAACATGAATTTTATCCACATCCATTGCTATGCCATTTTTAGACACTATATATCCAAGAATTTTTCCTTGTCTGTCCATAAATGTGCACTTTTCAAGATTTAAGCAAATCCTATCGAGTCTACATTTTTCAAATACCTTTTTGAGGTGTTCAAAATTATCAGCCCGGATTGATGAATGTAGACATAAATCATCCATATATACTTCCAAGAAATTCCGACATTATTCTTTAAAAGCATGGCTCATCAATCTTTGGAAAGTGGCAGGATTATTAGTTAACACAAAAGGCATAACCCTATAGGAAAAAATACCCCATTCAATTGCAAAGGTAGTGATAGAGCCGTTTTTTGGCTCTCTGTAATTTCCATAGTGAGTTACCTCACCCTATCAAATCACTCAAACACTGTGGTTACCCTCACCCTTTCACTGTATATAGGTGTGTGTGAGTTAGGGGACTTTCCCATATCTTCTTAAAAACCCTCAATTAGCTAGTCACTGGGCTAGTTGAGCCAACAAAAAAAAAATATTTAAAAAATTTAAGTATATTATGGCCCATTTGTGTGTAAACATTTCATTGTATATAGGGCCTAAATAAAAGGATTTTTTATAATTATTTTGGTATTTATTTAAATATTTCTACCTAGGGTGTGTTATTTATGCTATGTACATTGACTCACCATTACCATATTTTTTCTTACCATTTTGCGTACTCTTTCTTCCATATAAAAATAATTTCATGCAAGCTTCTCTTATTTTTGGTGTAACTCCATCCCAACAAAATCACAAAAAACTAGTTCTATTTATGTGTATATTTTTTCACTATGGTGATTTTTTCCTTCCTACATCTATTACTCTATTCTCTACATCTATTACTCTATATTTTTTCCTTCCTACATCTATTACTCTATTCCTACATCTATTACTCTATTCTCTACATCTATTACTCTATTACTCTATATTTTTTCACTATGGTGATTTTTTCCTTCCTACATCTATTCTCTATTACTCTCATAAATTAGACCACCAAAAATATTCATCTTTTTATGGTAGACTTATAATGAGAGAGATTTATTTTGACCCCTTTATATTTTTTCCACCTATATTATTTATATTTGACATGTACATATTTTTTTTAGACCCCTCAATATTTGATTTTCTTAGTTGTACTATTCACTTATATCATGATCTCAACAATATCTTCAATTATAGACCTACCAAATAAGTTCAAGGGTATGTGGCATGCATGCATGCACTATGGAGGGCTCACTCTTGGAGGCATTCAAAAGAATCATCCAAAGAAGGACCCCACAAGCACCTAGTGCAGTGGAAAAAAACAGTCGGTTTTGTTGAATTTGAAAAGATCACTTGCTCTCCGAATTTGAAAAGGTGATACAAACCAAAGTTGTAGCTCGTGGGCTGAAATTTTACCTCAAGTTTTTTCATATTTTTTTGAGCTGCGAGCTGTGAGTTATGATTTTATTAGTGGACCCCAGTTTGCCCATGCTATGCAGCTACACTCCCTCTTCCACTTTATCATTTTCCTCTTTCACACACACTTCTCCACTCATCATCCCACCTCTCTCACCACTCATCTCTGCACCCTACTCACCTTCTTCTCAACCTTGAAGAATAAGAGAAACCATGGTGAACTCATGTCTCCTACACACACTTCCATTCCAAAATTGACCACCTACTCTCATTTTTCCTCATCCATATTACCCATATCTATAAAAAAAACCACAAAATTCAGCCTCTAATTCTCTTGAAAGACAGCATCATGGTGATTGATTACTCATGTTCACTTACCTTGGCTCCCAAGGAAGGTCAAGAAGGGAGAAAAACCGTACCGTCAAAGCTAGTGGACCATCAACAAACGTCAAAATTGACCCTACTCAAGACACTTGGAGCATCAACATTGTAAGAAATCCATATTTTCTTACCTATTAAGAGTTTTTTCTTCCTTATTTGTATCCTACTTGGATACTCCCATTGTAAATATCCAATTCCATTTGTAAATCAATAAAAATACTAACTCTACTAATTTACTAGCACTAACCTACTATGAAAAGTCCTATCACCTCCACTTCTCTCCTCTCTCTCTTCTTCACCTATCCACACCAACTTCTTGATAATTCCAAGCAAAAGAAATTAGATAAGTGATGAAAATCTAACCCAACCATGGTTAGAGGAGTAACCCTAGCCCTCAAAATTGCTATAAAAGGAGGGTGTAGCTAGCACAAAAGGGGGGAGCCATAAGCAAGAGCACTATGCTATAGCTTGAGAAGCCAAGCTCAACCTCTTGAGAAGGAGCTCTTGAGTGGAAGCTTATTGGATTATGCATATGCATGTGTTGTATTAGGGGTGATTAGCAAGGGAGCTCTATGCCATTGTAAGAGAGAGTGATCATTCAATTGAGAGTAGGAAATCTATCATTTCTCTTACTAGTGTAAGCCCAACATTTGTTGAATCAAGGAGGGTGGATTTGGTCTAAGCATGGATACTTTGTCTCTCTTCCAACGTTAAGTCATGGATAACAATGATGTGTAAGTGTCTTGGTGTTTTATTTAAGTTCTTGATAGCTTGTTTCTGGGTGCTTTCACCAATTTAGCCATAAATACCACATACTATAAGAGGGCGACAGGGTGGAGAGGACTCCCCTGGCCTTAAGACAATGATTGGGGTGGCTTTTCTTGTTTTGTGTTGTGGTGTAATTTACTCAATTTATGTTGAACAAATACTAATCTCACTTTGATTGGTCATGACAGATTTGTAAGAAGGTATTAATGCAACAAGCACCCCCTTCCCCTTCTCTCTCTTTCTTACATGTATAATTGTGTTTGCTTGATCACTGTCGATACATTTCAAAGCAGCCCGAGCACTCTCTCTCTCTCTCTCTCTCTCTCTCTCTCTCTCTCTCTCTCTCTCTCTCTCTCTCTCTCTCTCTCTCTCTCTCTCTACGCGTGCTAGTTTGCATCCAAAACTAGGTGGTGCCCCAAATTTGTGTAGGGTTAGGTTGCGGGTCTGTGTGTGTTTATTGTTTGTTTCAACCCCAACCCAATTGAGAAGCACGGGAGCCTAGAAGGGTGCTTAGAGCCACTCTTCTTATTGCCCGCTCCGGACCGCCTCAAATTGGTGCCCCCACGGAGGACGGCTTGTGTATTTTTGTGTAGAATCAACCTTTAGCATAGTCAAGTAGTTTTCATGAATCACGAGAATTTGTATGATCGCTTCATTCCCATTGCAAGGCAAAAGGTACACATAATTGTTAGTACTAAGTTGCAATTTCAATGTGTAATTCGTAGAATTTTAGGTCCTCTTAGGTTGGCCGAGTTAAACGCTTCAGTAAATCCTTTATTTTGCCTCTCATTAGGTACGACCTTAGTCTGGACGTCTATATTTTTGTTTTGTTTTAAGAATTAGGGCATGCATAGACCATGGATAATGGCCCAGGAATAGAGGTTTTCCCCTTCCATTTCACTCCACACATTAGAGTAAACATTGCAATTAGTAGAAAAATCAACGTATGGTGTTCATGTTTGGTGCCCAAAGAGTAGGAGAAATTCTCGTGTCACCAAACCTTGTCATCCTACCTCTTATTGATTATCATAGGTCATTTGATGTGAATATTTTATTTTGTTGTAGAAATAGATTGCAATTTAGAAAATATTATTGTGTAAATATTTTAAAGAAAGAAAAAACAAAAACGTGCGTCACTTTGAAATCAATTCAATGGAGAGCCAACGCCAAATCTCTGGATATCCTCTTTTCTTTGGAGAGCCTAGAGAGGATGCAGAATTGTTTTTAACAAATTTCAAGATGTCTTGTCGTATCAAGAGGATAGTAACTGATCAAGAATGTGTAGAAATGTTTGAGGTGGTCCTTAGGAAAGATGCTAGCACTTGGTTTGACTCTTTGCCTGAGGAAGTTAAAGGGAGTTACACAGAAGTTGTGAATCATTTTAAGAGGTACTTCTTTGATCCCCAAAACACTCAAAAACTATGGCAAGACATTGTTTCTCATAAGCAAAAAGATTTAGACGACTACTACTTGTACAAGCAAGAGTTCCTACGTCTTTGGGCTCTATGGATACGAAATGTTGCTAACCCTAGTGATGGTGCAGAATTTCTAAAGAAGGAGAGGTTCATAGCAAGACATTGTTTCTCACAAACAAAAAGACTTAGATGACTACTACATGTATAAACAAGAGTTTCTACGTATTTGGCTTGTATGGGTGAGAAATGCTGCTAACCCTGGTGATGGTGCAGAATTTCTAAAGAAGGAGAGGTTCATATCCGGACTCTTACTTGACCTTAAGGTAAAAGTTGAGGTGGGTGCACCTGCTACCTTTGATGCAGCTGAAACTAGGGCTGCTGAGAAATATAGGAAACTCAAGTGCTTAAGGGGGGAGGTTCCAATAGAAGGTCTTAGACCCAAAGGTAAGTCACAAGCATCAACATCTTGGGAGCTTCCTGAGGTAACGGCGGAAGTGATTGAGAAGTTAAATGAATCTTTAAGCAGCCTGTCAAT
>NC_140951.1:51285404-51412904 GCF_014529385.1 Adiantum capillus-veneris | reverse complement strand
CCTGCGTACTCGCGCTCGTACGGTGTGGGATCACGTCCTGTCATCGACCACTGTCAAAACATACAAAGATTTCATTATGTTAGAACTAAAAAACTCATAAACCCTAAACTATCGAACATGCATAAAGAGCAATGTGAAAAGACTTACAAAATCGGCCTCAAATGATGCCCATCCACCGCTCCCCAAGTGGTGCGAGCTCCCTGCCTCTACTCGCGCTCTGGCTGCATCCTTTTGTTGCTTCCACTTGTCGGGATTCTCGCGCGCTGCTTTCTTCGCATTCTTCCAATCTTCTTTGGCCAGCCAATCTGGCCTATTCCACCCATTCTTGATTGCTTTTTGCACTTCGGAACGCTTGTGTTTGCAGTATTCGCGCATTCGAATCTTCATCAGGTCTTCATTGAAGCGTTGATCTCGTGTTGGAACGGGAAACTCATCATGAAGTATGCTGATGACTCTGTTTTTTAAATCACTTGGTACTTCACTCCATTTGTTTAGTATATAGTGTCTAAACAGCTGAGAGCAAAGACCACGCATGCGCGAGATCACCTTCTTGCCGTCATCATCCATGATGATGCCGCCGCTGATGTCGACGGAGTAAGGCAAGCCCTCTGGCCGGTGACGCGTGAACCTGGGTGTCCCGGCAGGGGTCTCTAGCGGCGTGTCGATGGGGGTACGGACGTCAGGTGTCTCCATCGGCGTCTAGGCGCCGAAGCGAGGAGTGTCGAGTGGGGTGGCTCCTGGCGGAGTAGGTAGAGGTGTGTAGCTTCTAGGAACAGTCAGCCGTGCAAAACCTGGCGTAGACGGCGATGCTGTGGCTGGTGTGGGGGCGGGCAAAGAAGGGGAGGGTAAAGAGCCTCGTTGAACACGAGGCGGTGTGGAGGCATCGGTGGCGGAATCCCCACAACAACCGCCACCGCCACCACTAGAGCGCCGGTGTCTAGACGAGTGTGACGCTCGTCTCGTCGACGCCGAAGCTTCGGAGCGCGCCGAATGCTCCGAAAGAGAGGGAGATGCGGATGGTGTAGGAACGCGCGATGATGCGCCAGAGCGATGACGCTCCACGTACCACTGTCTCTGCTGCAGTGACAAAGAAGAAAGAAACTCCTCATCATCCATACCTGCATTAAACACACGAATATTTAAACTTAATATTGAATGAATAGAGTAGACAATGACGCAAAGACCATTAAATACAATGACGTAATGACGCATATAAATACAATGACGCAATGAATCGAGTGGTAGAAGAGGCAAGTCGAAAACTCAGAATTTTCAATCAAAAGATGTGAGCGCGAGTAGAAAAGAGCGTTACACACCATGGAAGCTACTTAGAGAGCTAGAGCTTTTACAGCACGGAGCAAAATTGTTCAAATACAATATTTGTGGCTTTAAGAGATCTCTCTCTCATCCTCGCATAACTCAGCATAACTTCCTATATCTATATAGAGCTCTCCGTTTAAACACATATCCTCTGTTTCATTTTGTAGCTCCTCTGCATGCACCCCATATAGAGTAGTAGCATCTTGATGCTCGTCTGGCACCACCGCAGCGGCTTCTGATTGAGCATCTTCTCTGATCTCCTCCATTGATGTCGTTGTGATTGGCACATGGTAGCCTTCATACGTCCTTGCACTACGAGGGGCTACCTCTATGACGTACCACCAGTTTGATGTAGACTTTGTAGGATGAAATACTACCTGCCAGAGCCACATAACTTACATGAGAGCTTTCAAGCACATAACTTGTAAAAGGGGGATGTTAACTATTTATATACTTACTTGTTCACAATGCTCGGGTAGTACGAAAGTGTCTCTTAGGTCAGTCCATTTCTTAGTAGAATCCACCTCAAGAAAACCAGACTCTCCTCTACGCACAGTAGCGTTTCGACCCTCCATGATTATCTTGAACCATTGCACGTCGAACAAATCGACAAAAAATCCTCTGTAATCGATCCTCAAAATCTCTTGCAGCCGAAGTAAGTGAGTTCCGCCACCACGGGATCTGCATCAGAGGAACGTCGTCGACTAGACTGTTCAAATTTTGCCATGATTCCACAATCTTGAGTAAAACGCTTTTTGTCGATTCGTTCCACCCTAAAATGTCGACCTTTACACCATGCTGCTGTGTATGACTTATACTACAACGAACAAAGATTATGAGTGGCCGTTCAAACGTTTATAAATAAAGTGACTTGCTAGTCGTACATTGCAAACTTACCTTGGTCGCGCAACCCCGAGAGTACTCCCACTCTTCTTCAGTCACTTCGTCACCGCATTGTTGTGCGCTTTTCAATTGGTTGTGCAACCATCTTAAGCTCATGAAGGTTGGTAGGCTCTCCAGAACCGCTGGATAGTGCATCGGTGGTCGTCTTCCCCGTCTCCACTCGATTCGTGCCCTTTGTCGCTCTTGCTTTGCATCCTCATATTGTGAAATCCACTTTTGCATCACTGGATTGTGAAGCATGCAAAATCGGTTGATTTTAGCCTCTAGATCTTCCGTCATCTTCTTCTCAACACCGAGATTGCACATGACAATCCCAGATATGCGCTCATCATCTATGGTTCGCCATAGCGTGTCCCGGGATTTATCAAATCCGTCTAGCCACTCTCCAATGTACACTAGGGACTCTGATACCAACCAACCTTCTGCCATGCTACCCTCCGGACGTGCCTTTTGACGCACATATCCCTTAAGCGTTTTCATGAAACGCTCTAAGAAGAACATCCATCTGGAATGAACTGTGCCAGCTATTTCCACCTCATCAACTATGTGAATAAGAAGATGCACCTGAATGGTTAGCATTGTAGTAGGAAAATGTTTCTCAAACATGCACACAAGCTCCGCAGCATTTAGTTTGGCGAATGGTATGGAGTCTACGTCGATCTCCTTTTGTGAGATCCATTGCACCAGCTTTGCAAGTTTGTAGATTGTGTTACGGATGTCGAGAGACAAACATCCCTCAATGGCAACCAGTAAAATAAACTGTAAAGTATGTGCAGCAATGATATTAAAGTCCACATTTTATGCAATGATATTAAAGTCCACTATGAACGTACCTGACACATTTTATGCCAATCGTGTGACTTCAAACCGGTAAGCTTTCCTTCTTTAGTAAAACACGTTCGGACCGAGTGCATTACGCCAGTGGGGGTCCGCAAAGATCGAATGGCCTCTTTTACTTTGCGTTCTTGGGCTCCTGTGAAAATCCATGGTGCTTTAGGAAGTTTTATCGATCCATCAGACGCTGTTTGCGGCCAATATTGCTCCATACGATCCACATTTCTAAGGTCAACTCTGGCTCCCAAAGTATCTTTCTTGCCGGTCAAATGGTCCCATAGTAGATTACCCACATTCTTGAATATGTGCATTGGATCGAGCAAGTGATTGATCACGAGTCGGGGCCAGTATGGTAACTCGTACCATAGAGATAGTCTCTTCATCCCTTGAGGCAATCCGTCATCGCACATCTCCTTCTGCTCTAACCATGCTTGTGCAGACATCCTTGGTGGCTCTCTTCCCAAAAAGCCGTCGCGTAACACATGATTCTCCGGAAGATACGCTTGATGACCTTCGTAGATTTGCTTCTTCAGTGAGGGTGCCCTACGTGCATTCAGTCTAGGTCCACATGTGACACATGCTCTGTATCCGCTTGTTTGAAGCCCTGCATGTATACACATGATAATAGATCAACTATGGGGAAAAACAAGATTTACAGTGTCTGAGAGAGGAGTGTCAATAGATCACCTGAGCATTGCTGCTTGTTGGCCAGCGTCAGAGTCCGACGAGTTATAATTGGCAACAACTCGATCTATAATAGATGGATCGAACTCGCCAAATTCGCGAACGTGCTGCAAAGAAACACGTCTTGTCCGTCGCACAGCATGCTTGCATTGATTACAAGGACATAAGACCCTCGTTGAGAGATAGGTGTTTCGGTTGGACGGTCCCACATCCTCGTCGCTACTCATAATGAGGATAAAAAACTTATAACCTGGACAACAAATTTAATATTCTATTGGCATTCTTCGTCTTATCTCTCTCTCTCTCTCTCTCTCTCTCTCTCTCTCTCTCTCTCTCTCTCTCTCTCTCTCTCTCTCTCTCTCTCTCTCTCTCTCTCTCTTTACCTCACATTCTCTAGTCATGTCCAATCCCCGCACACCTCGGTCTAGAGGTGCACGGAGATCAGAACCACCGGGTTATAATCTCGTCTTTATTGGTCAATACCTATATTTGTGGGTACAAGAAATCTAGACACCCACGTCTACATGATACTGCATGTAGTGGACAAAATCCCTTTGCCTCTTCTCTAGCTGTAGCACTTCACTTCATCTTAACATCTTTTCACAGTAGATCTTTTCACTGTTCGTCTAACTCTAAACCCTAAACCGTAAGTAATTCTTGCGTGGACTCGATCTAACGTAAATAAGCGTAAATCTAAATAAACGTAAATCTAACTAAAAATAAAGCTAAATCTAATTTAACGTAAGTCTAATGACTAGAGGTTGTCTAGATGGTCATTGTGTCGGGGATGTAGTGACTCTTGCCGCCCTGAAGATCCACCTTCTTCCCTATCTTCTGAAGACATTTCACCAGTACTTTTGGATCGACGGAGCCCACCATGAGTGAAGGCAGCAATACCCTATATTCCATTAAGGGCTTTCTTCACCCGCTTCATGCAGGCATCGCAGTCTATGGAGACCCGCATCTAATCTAATATAACGTAAATCTAAATCTAGCTTAAATAAACGTAAATCTAGTTAAAAATAAACCTAAATCTAATTTAATGTAAGTCTACATATAACCTAATCTTTAACGTCTTTTAAGATAGTTTCCTACGACGTTATAACTCTCTTCTTCCTGTGTGTGTGCGCGTGTGTGGATGTGTGTGCCAATAAAAAGAGATAAATGGTATAACCTTTCTATCACCCATGCCAAGTATGATAGATTGATTATGCCATTTCTCTCTTGAATAATAGGTCTTCAGTTCAACTCTTCGTCGGCTAGATCTTTAGGTCTTTTAATTTTAATTAGTTTCCTACGACGCTCCCTTAGTTTCTCTTTCTTTTTCTTTCAATGTGTGTGCGTTTTTTTGGATCGTATGCATGTTTTCTTTCTCTTTTCCTCTCTCAATGTGTGCGTTTTTTGTTTATGCATGTTCTCTCTCTCTTTTCCTCTCTCAATGCGTGCGTTTTTTGTTTATGCATGCTCTCTCTCTCTTTTTCTCTCTCAATGTGTGTGTGCATTCTTTGTTTATGTATGTGTGTGCGTTTTTGCACTCTCTCTCGCTCTCTCTCTCTCTCTAAAAAACACTATGTGTGTGTGTGTATGTGTGTGTGTGAGAGAGAGAGCGAGGGAGAGAGAAAGAGGGGAAGGGAACATGAGAATGAGGAAAGGGAAGGAGCATACCTGGCTCTCCTTCCTCTCCTCGTGTGTGTGTGTGTGTGTGTGTGTGTGTGTGTGTAAAAGAAAAAGAGAGAGAGAGAGAGAGAGTGAGGGAGAGCGTTACCTGCTCTTTGCTTGAGGGCGCCGAAAAACTCAGATCTGAGATCTGAGTTTTTGGGCGCGCTCGGTTATTTTTTTTCCCCAGCTGGCGTCGCTATGAGCGTCGCAAATTTCTTTGTAAATTTGCGACGCTCATAGCGACGCTTATAGCGACGCTCATAGCGACGCCGGGAAATTTTTTTTTTGAGCGTCGCTGTGTGAGCGTCGCTAATGTGAAGAGCCTCTTGTAGTGACTGTTTCTTTGTTGACACAGTAGACCCCAGTCATATTTAGCCTCTGCAGGTATTGCTTTCACTTAGCAATACACTCCTTTGCTTCATCTTGCGCCTCCTTCTTTATCCTTTCTTGTTCCTGCTTCTGCGCTCGCGCATAATGAATCTTGAAGATCATTTCTGGAGTTAGTGGTAAATGGTCTTTCTTCAACCTACAACTGCTAATCCAATTAGGCATTTTCGCTCCCTCTAATGTAGCAAGCTTAACGACGCCACTAGATGATATTTCATGAATCATAAATGGCCCCATCCCTCGCTTCTTTGATTTTCTGGCATGCTTCTTCAGTGTATAGACAAGGACAAGGTCTCTTGTCTTAAACTCTTTGCTTTTGACATGCTTATCAAAGAACATTTTCTATTGTCTTTTCTTTGCATAGATAGATGCTACTGCGTTTAGCCGTATTTCATCTAACCTTTCAAGATCATCAAGACGTGCAGACAATTCATGTCTTGTCCATTCTAATTTGTTAGCGACCCTCGGTGTAGGAATCAAAAACTCAATTGGTAAGATTGCATTCAATCCAAACGCAATGTTAAACGGCGTTGTATTGAGTGAAGTCTTATATGCTCCTCTATAAGCCCAAAGCGCTGAGTGCAGTATTTGATCCCAGTCCATCCTTGAGTCACTTACTAGTTTCATACGAACCATGCACAATGTTTTATTGGTGTCTCCCGCTTGACCATTTGCTTGATTAGGGAAATCATACAACTTCTCATCATCAAAAACTTTATTATTTTTGCTCTCTGAACCCTCCATTTTTTGATCGTCAGCTTCTTCTATGGGTTCTAACATCTTAGAAGAGTCATAGTAGACCTCCTCTTCTTGCAGTTCTGTTTCAGGAATTGCTTCTTGTATTCGCATAGTTTCCTTGGTTCCTTCATCTTTCGTTTCAAAATCACTTCCCTCGTTTGCACTTTCTAAGATTGGGCTAAGCATGTAATATGGGACTATGGCGTAGCCTTTTTCGTCATAGAATTTCATCGATGTGACCTCATTGACACAGACATCTAAAGTGGCCAATATTTGAGTCCACTCGTTTGGTTCAAACATGTTCTTTAGAAAGGGTTCACGCATGTAATCTTCATCCTTCACAGAGCCCTATCCAAAGCTACTTTGTTCTCATCAAAATCACTGCATTCAGACGCTCCACACATCCATATTTCTTTTTTCTGGCATAGCCATGTTGGAACATTGGATTCATTTGGTGTGGCAGAATCAAAATCCTCGACTGGTGTCTTCATAACATCTCGATAACTGTGGTCTTTGAGATTGATCCTAGTCGTAGCATCAATACGTCTTAGGTAGATATAATCATAACCCCAATCTTGGACCATCTTCAACTGTCTCATGAATGGTTGTCCAAGAATGATGTCATAATTATTTTTCTTTCCGAAATCTACTATAGCAAAGGTGTGCTCATATTCAATGCCACAAGACGTAACCACTACCTTTTCTAACAAACCAAGGGGTTTCTCGACATAACCATCCACCAATCGCAGTTTCATTCTTGTTGAACGGATTGTTAGCTAATCTAGCCTCAAATGCTCTCAAGATGGCATCCAACAGCTCATTAACCTTGTCAACTAGGACCCGGGGCGGTCACTTTTTAGAATGTGTATGATATCCCGTGACTTAACCGGAGAGGATTATTAAAAGACCAAAATGTATAAAAATGTATACATACAGAGGGGGGTGGGGGTTTTTTAAATAGGCTCACAGTGTAAGTATAGTATGTATATTGGGGTATTATTAATTACCTCTTGAACGCACGTGATATAGGGGTCTTTTGATAAGTGACTGACAGATCCTCCTGAACTAGCACTTTTTGGTTCATTAGCTGTTTAAGGGTTTCAGCTTCCCTTTGTTGCTTAATCTGCTCTCGAGCTACTTCCAACTCAGCTTCAATCACTTTCTGTTTACGCTCTCATCTAGCTTTCATCTGAGCTCTTCTAGACTTATCAGTCTTCTCACTATCTATCTTCTCTATGACCTGGTCTTCTGCAGCTCTTCTTGCTTGTCTAGAGTTTCTACGGATTTTGGAGCTCTTGCTAGTCTCTCCATCTGTTGGCTTCTGCTCTTGCACTTTTGCTTGTGTCCTCGTGACAACATTTATTGGAGCTACCTGCTTATTTCCTACTGGTCGCTCTCTAGGTGTCTGTTCTTTTGCAACCGGTGCCACTTGTTCTATTGTTGTACTTTCTCCTTTTGTGGCTCGTTCTTTCTCAGATTCACTTGTAGAAGGAAAGGTAACATGTGGTTGCATTTTACCTTTCTTTCTTGGGTTCTTAGGACAATTTGGAATCAAATGTGTGATTGCACACTCATTACAATCTGCACCTATCAGGATCTCGTGGTACGGACAATCTTTGATCAAGTGATCGCCACCACATTTGTCGCATAGACGTCTTGGTTGTTGTGGTGATACTTGATATTGACCTTGGAGTGGCTCCGATCTCACATAGTCTTCTCCATTTACATGGTAGCCCACTGTTGTCTGATCCGCCATTTATCTTTCTCTGTGAAGCTCATGACTCACATGCGTATTTCTAGGAGCTATGGGTCTCTCACTCATGAATACTTGTCCTGCCATAGGATGATATCTAAGTGGTTGAGGCATGACATGCTCAAACCCTGGTGGTGGAGTCCTAGGTCTATAGGAAGGGCAATAATGTGTCGGATGGTCTCCTCCACATGTCGTGCGCTTTCTAAGCTGGGGAACTCTATAAGTTGGGACTATGTCGGCTTGGATGATGCGTTGCACCACATTCTCTATAATTTTCTCTTCAAGGTCTGTTTTACTCTGCTCCATGCTCTTTCTTTGATCCTCTAGCTCAAAGGCTCTTTCCATCACACTCTCCTCATTCACAGTCTTTGGATCATCTTCATAGAGTTCGCAATTGTCAACGAGGTCAATTGCCGCTTTGGCCGCCTCCTCTAAGGTTGGATATCTTCTCACATACAGGTCCTTTTGGAGATTCTCATTCCTAATCCCTTTGATGAAACATAGAATCTGGTGTTTTGATATGGGTAACTCTTGGATAGGACATCTAGCAACGTATTGCTTGAAGCGCGAAATTGCATGTCGCAATGTTTCTGTTTCACCTTGTTTGAATTCCTGAATCTTAGGAAGGGTGTTATGTTCTATGCCCCTTTTGGTGAATTCTTGAACAAATTCATCTAGCATTTGCTCAATGGTAGTGAACTCACTCCGATCCAATAGTTGAAACCATGTTTGTGAAGTGTCCTCCAATGTAAGTCCAAAACCCTCATACTGCGTGTGAAAATCTTCCACTCATTCATCTCGTAGGACTTGCTTGAAAGCCAAGACGTAGGCGTATGGGTCTTCTATACCATTGTATGTTCTATTCATCCATTTCTTGAGTTGAGATGGTCTTATACTTTTGCATCCTAAGTATGGAACCATACTCCTCTCTGGTATCATTTCCTCTCTCATTATCGCTCTCAAAGGGAATCCAGGTGGTCCCTCTTTTGGAATTCTCTCAGGAATTCTCGTGGTTGGTGGAGGTATCTGTGGTCCTTCATTGACCAAATGTCCCCCCGTTGCTAGTGCAGTTTGTGGAATTGTGCTTTCTACAACTTTGTATTCTCATCCATGCTTGTCAACAAATAATGATGTCCATTGGTCGTCAACCTCGTATGTATAGACATATAAGAGCTTATAGTCCATCAACTAACTTGGTATGGCTTTAAGCACCTATACAGGTTGATTTCACTGCAGTTAATGTATCTATACAAGCCTTCACTCTCATGATCTACCATCCATACTCTTTGGAAAAAATTGGTCTTTATGAACTGCCAGTTTGGAAGATCTATTGTGGGCGGATGCTCATCGAACTCTGGGATCTAGTGGCTTGTATAAGTTGAGTTTGAGTTTGAATTAGACATGATTTCTAGACTGCACAGCTCCGTCTTGCTGTAAGAATTCCTTTCTCAATGTGTTTAAGTGCTCTGTTAGGAAAAAGTCAAAACTATGTCCAAAATTGTGTTACAATTCTCTCAAATTGCCAGTTGTCAGACACCCCTATCTTCCAGATGCATTTTGAGGCCCAAATGACGATCTTTGAAAATTGACCAACAATAAATGGCCCAGCGGGCCTTTAGTTGTTGTTCAAGGGTACTTTAAGAGTTGTAGATCTACTCTTAAGCTACATTTGGATCAAAAAACTTTTGAATTCCGATATCGGGAGCACAAGTTATGATCAAAACACTCTTGTGTAGGATTTAGTCATCTAACACACTTTTTTGTAAGTGGTCCAAATGAGCTCAAATTTGATGTGTGCACTCTTTAGGCAATGCTAAACCTAGTGGTATGCTTCGTTTTCAAAAAAAATTCCCAAATCACCCTTTTTGACTCTATCACGATAGAGTGACAGAGAGCTGATTTTTGACTTCTTGAATATTCAATGAATCTTTTAGGTCAAAGAATCTTTTGTAATGCTTGAATTTTGAGTCACTTGCTTGTCTAGCTAATGATAGTATAAGATAAGTATGAAAGCTTGTAACTATAAGTCTGACGCACTTAACTTATCTGTACAAAAGCCAATGCATACTGCAAAATTTTCAAAGTTAGACAAAAGAGGTACTTAATATTAGCGACGCTCGCAGTGTGACGCTCAAATGTGAAAACCCACAGCGTCGCTATGCACGTCGCTAAGTTATAAGTAACTTAGCAACACTCATAGCGACGCCGTCAGGGGTAAAAAAATAACCGAGAGCGTCCGAAAACTCAGATCTCAGATCTGAGTTTTTGGCGCGTGCTCAAGCAAGCAAGGGTAACGCGCGCTCTCCCTCTCTCTCTCTCTTTCTTCTCCACACACACACACACACACCAGAAGAGGAAGGAGAGCCAGGTTTGTTCCTTCCCTCTCCTCACTCTCATGTTCCTTTCCCCTCTTTCTCTCTCCCTCTCTCTCTCTCTCTCTCTCACACACACACATTGTGTTTTTGAGAGAGAGAGAGAGAGAGAGAGAGAGAGAGAGAGCACATGCATAAACAAAAAACGCACACACACATGCATAAACAAAGAATGCACAAACACATTGAGAGAGAGAGAGAGAGCACATGCATAAACACAAAACGCACACACACATGCATAAACAAAGAATGCACAAACACATTGAGAGAGAGAGAGAGAGCATGCATAAACAAAAAACGCACACACATGCATAAACAAAGAATGCACACACACATTGAGAGAGGAAGAGAGAGAGAGAGAGAGAGAGAGAGAGAGAGAGAGAGAAGAAGAAGAAGAAGAAGAAGAGAGTCTTAACATCATAGGAAACTATCCCAAGAGACCTTAAAGATCTAGTCGACGAAGATTTGAACTCAAGACCTGTTATTCATGAGGGAAATGACATAACCAATCTATCACACTTGGGTGATAGAAAAGTTATACCATTTTTCTCCTTTTATTGGGGTTCACACACACCCACACACACACACCCGAGAAGAAGAGAGTTTAATTTAACATCATAGGAAACTAATTCAAGAGACCTTAAAGATCTAGCCGACGAGGAGTTGAACTCAAGACCTGTTATTCAAGAGAGAAATGGCATAACCAATCTACCACACTTGGGTGATAGAAAGGTTATACTATTTTTCTCTTTTTATTGGCACACACACACCCACACACACACACACACACACACGAGAAGAAGAGAGTTTTAACGTCGTAGGAAACTATCCCAAAAGACATTAAAGATTAGGTTAGATGTAAACTTACGTTAGATTAGATTTAGGTTTATTTAAGTTAAATTAAATTAGATTTAGGTTTATTTTTAGTTAGATTTACGTTTGATTAGATTTAGGTTTATTTAGGTTTATTTACGTTAGATTTAGATTTACGTTATTTTAGATTAGATTTACGTTTATTTACGTTATTTACCTGTTATTAAAGAGGGAAATGGCATAACCAATCTACCACACTTGGGTGATAGAAAGGTTATACCATTTTTCTCTTTTTATCGTTTAAAATAAGGTTAGATTTAGATTTAGGTTAGATTAAATTAGATTTATGTTTATTTTGAGTACACCGAAAGATTATACTGTCTACGCGTTTGAGAGTGGTGTCCCGGCCACTGCGTCGGAGATGCTGAGGAGTGACCCGAACACTACGTCGGGGTCACCTAGAGGTCTGGATGATGAGCATTCATCGGACATGGTTGCTATAGTTCACGGGAGGGACATACCAAAGTGATACGCCTACCTCATCAATCGTATGTCCGATGAGGCCATTATGACCCTTGAGGGGAAGCAAGTGATGGGCCGCATACAACAGTTGTGTAAACAGGTTTTTTGACACACTGTAGTCTGTCATGGTCTCTTGGAGGGATCAGGATAAAGCCTCTAAGGATTATCTTATTGCGACGCTGCATCGGGAGTTTCTAGTTCCCTCTCTGGAGAATACATTTGACGATGCTTAGATGAGGAGACGCATGCGCGACTATATGAAGCATCGAAAGTCAAATGCACAGATGCCAGACCTGACTGGCGTGAAAGAGATGAGTGGAGGGGTATCAGGGAGGAGAGGATGACCAATCCAGACAGGTGGTGGCAGCAAAGTGACGCAGTAAGAGTTTGCATCGAGACGGGATTATCCCATCACCTGGGGAGTGGTGGTTGGGCCAGCTTCGAGGAGGATTTTGTTCCATCACCTGGGTCATGGATCAACGGGGTGGAGAGGTGAGAGTATTAAACTCTTGCATTGAAGTATTTGTATATGTGAGGCCCATTCACATCTACACAGCTAGTAGTCCCATTGGTATGTCTTTTACCCTTCAATGGAGCGAATCACCACATGTTCAATTAGGTTAGATTTAAGATAAGATTTTGGATTGAGTTTTTATATTAGAGTCTACCTTCGAGATTACGGTAAAAAAATTAGAGTTAGACAAACAGTGAAAAGATCTATTGTGAAAAGATGTTAAGATGCTGTGAAATGCTACAGCTAGAGAAGAGGCAAAGGGGTTTTGTCCACTACATGCACTATCATGTAGACGTGAATGTGTAGATTTCTTGTACCCACAAATATAGGCATTGACCAATAAAGACAAGATTATAACGCGGTGGTTCTGATCTCCGTGCACCTCTAGACCGAGGTGTGCGGGGATTGGACATGACTAGAGAATGTGAGGTAGTTTACAGTGTGAACAAAGAGAGAGAGAGAGAGAGAGAGAGAGAGAGAGAGAGAGAGGGAGAGAGAGAGAAAGAGAGATAAAAGATGAAGAATGCCAATAGAAGATTAAATTTTTTGTCCAGGTTATAAGATTTTTATCCTCATTATGAGTAGTGACGAGGATGTGGGGCCATCCAACCGAAACACCTATCTCTCAATGAGGATCTTATGTCCTTGTAATCATTGCAAGCATGCTGTGCGACAGACAAGACGCGTTTCTTTGCAGCATGTTCGCGAATTTGGCGAGTTCGATCCATCTATTATAGATCGAGTTGTTGCCAATTATAACTCGTCGGACTCTGACGCTGGCCAACAGGCAGCAATCTTGCAACCCAATAGACATGTTCGTAGGCACTTTGATCAAGCATCATATGTAAAAACTCCGTTTTGCTCCGTTTTGTAAAAACTCTGGCTCTCTAAGTACCTTCCATGTTGTATAACGCTCTTTTGATTTTGCGCTCACAACCTGGGCAATCCATGGCTACATGTAGCTCCACCACCTGGTTTTTCAACTGCAAGATTTGATTGTGTGCGCTCTCTCTCTCTCTCTCTTTCGATTGAAAATTTTGAGTTATAGACTTGCCTCTTCCATCACTCAAGTTGAATAGAAGAAGAATGCATTCTGTTTTGCTGCTAGCCTTTGAACATTCCAAAGCTACAAGCACCTTCAAGTTCTACGTCAAAAAAGAAAGAGATAGTTGGGATTCTTGTACAATTCTCCATTTTGAACAATTTTGCTCCATTTTATAATATATATTATGTTCACGTGGCTTTTTGTCCATTTCTATTTATATCCGTCATTGTGTCATTGTATTTAATGGTCTTTGCATCCACTCCAGGTACGTATGCTCTAGGTATGTTCTCACAAGCAGGGGCGACGAGCACTGTGCTCCGGGTACGATGGAGACTGAAGATGCAATCGCGAAGGGAGTGATCTATCTCTGCTCATAGATGTAGCTCGTCTCACCGCTAGATATAATTGATCGGATGAAAGAGACGCTAAGTAGCACTACTACTACTTACTTAGCGTCTCTTTCACCCGATCAACTAGATTTAGTGGTGAAAGAGACGCTAAGAAGCACTACTACTACTTCTTAGTATCTCTTTCACCCGATCAACTAGATTTAGTGGTGGGGCAAGCAACATCTATGAGCAGATACGAACTTCTTTCGTGATTGCAGCTTCAGTCTCCATCGCACCCGGAGTGTAGTGCTTTTACAAATTCACCCTCATTCAATTAAAACTCTATACACAGGAATCCCTCCTCCTCTCTCTCTCTCTCTCTCTCTCTCTCTCTCTCTCTCTCTCTCTCTCTCTCTCTCTCTCTCTCTCTCTCTCTATCTATCTATCTATCTATCTACTTATCCATGTTTTCTACTCCATTCATTCAATATTAAGTTTAAATGTTCGTGTGTTTAATGCAGGTATGGATGATGAAGAGTTTCTTTCTTCTTTGTCACCCCAGCAGAGACAGTGGTACGTGGAGCGTCATCGCTCTTGCGCACCACCGAACGTTCCTACTCCAACCGCATCTCCCTCTGTTTCGGAGCATTCAGTGCGCTCCAAAGCTTCGGTGTCGACGAGACGATCTTCACACTTGTCTAGGCACCGGCGCTCTAGTGGTGGGGGTGGCGGTTGTTGTGGGGATGCCACCGCCGATGCTTCGACACCGCCTCGTGTTCGACGAGGCTCTTTATCCTCTCCTTGTTTACCTGCCCCAACACCAGCCACGACATTTCCATCGACACCAGGTTTTGTGCAGCTGACTGCCGTTCCTAGCGGCTACACACCACTAGCTACTCCTCCAGGAGTCACTCGAGTGGACACTCCTCGCTTCGGGGCTCAGACTCCAGTGGAGACACCTGACGTCCGTACCCCCGTCGACACGCCGCTAGAGACCCTTGCCGGGACACCCAGGTTCACGCGTCAACGGCGAGAGGGCTTGCCTTACTCCGTTGACTTCAACGGCCGCATCATCTTGGATGATGAAGGCAAGAAGGTGATTTCGCGCATGCGCGGTCTTTGCTCTCAGGTGTTTAGACACTACATACTAAACACCTGGGGTGAAGTACCGAATGATTTAAAAGACAGAGTCATCAGCATGCTTCATGACGAGTTTCTCGTTCCAACACGGGATGAGCGCTTCAATGAAGATCTTATGAAGGTTCGAATGCGCGGATACTGCAAGCAGAAGCGTTCCGAAGTGCAAAAAGCAATCAAGCATGGGTGGAACAAACCGGATTGGCTGGCCAAAGAAGATTGGAAGAATGCGAAGAAAGCAGCGCGCAAGAATCTCGACAAATGGAAGCAACAAAAGGAGGCAGCCAGAGTGCGAGTAGAGGCAGGGAGCTCGCACCACTTGGGGAGCGACGAATGGGCATCATTTGAGGCCGATTTTGTAAGTGTTTTGGCATTTCTCTTTATGTTTGATAGTTTAGGGTTTATGGGTTTTTAAATTCTAACATAATGGATTGTTTGTACGTTTTGATAGTGGTCGATGAACGACAAGACGTGATCCCACACCGTACGAGCGTGAGTACGCAAGCAGAAAGGGCTTAAACGTCCTGATGGACATTCTGAGTTCTCACGATGACATGGTTAGTATTAGGGTTTACTCTTTTCTATTTGTTGTATTGTTTTATAAATGTCGCTATATGTTTATACTTACAAAAAGCTGTCTTATTGTTTTTTTTTGTAGAATCCAACAGATACGCCGCTTGGACGCGATGAGACGTCTAATTAGACGACGTCAGTCTAGCCGTAGCTAGATAGCATTAGTTTCTTTTTGTCATAGCTTATGTATTATGAGACAACTTTTATACGTCTTTTTGAAAACCATGTATATTTTTTCAATAATGACAATGGTGTTGTAACTATTACATTTGCAAAGTTTAACAATCAAGTGATTTTGCCTATGATGTGTACAATTGTCATTGATTTACTTTCATCAATTCACGCTTGTCAGTTTTCTAACTTTATTTTGCAAACAATACGTACTATGGATGATGGAGTTAATGGTTATATTGTCTTCTGGGTGACTATTTTGGCTCTATATCTACCTTTGCATTTTTTTTCAAAGGTGAATCAATTAACGAAACATTCAATATGGTTGATGGGTTGAATGCCCTACCACCAAATTTTTTTCCTCTCGGGCATCGCTATGAACTTCGCTATATAAGGCTTTGCAGCGTCGCTATAAACATCGCTATAGATGGCCTGCAAATGTCGTTATAATTGTCGCTATAGGCGTCGCTATCATTAGCGACGTTTATAGCGACGCATATAGCAACGTTCTCGTATCGACGCTGTTAGCGACGGTCTTAGCGACATCGGGGGTTATAAAAACTCAATGTATTTCCATCGCTAACAACGTCACAAGAGCACACAACCTCTTGTAGTGATTTTATTAGTTTACTGCAGTCATGGATTTGACTTCCCGTTTCCTGATCTCTGGTGGTCCAAATCCAAATTTGAGGATATGGCTGGAACCTTGGAGATGAGTATGATCCAGACATGAGGTCAAAACAAAAATTCAAACCCTGTTTGCATCAGCCAAACATGGATCGTGATCCATGTCTCACCATGGTGAATTAGGTCAAATTTTTGCCCTTGTCTTCAGATCTTGATTTAACTACCTCTGAAAGGTCCACCTATCAAATATCAACTTGTTTGGATTTCTGGTTTGGTCTCTATGTCAATTTTGCTGCTTCTAGGAGCCAAAATCACCAGATATGGGCTTAGGTCCATTTTTTGGTATCCAAATGATCCCCAGCTTCACAAGTGGTCTTGATTCAGTCTAATAGATCTATGGCTAGGAGGGTTTCAAAAAATTTCCTTTCTGCCAAGTATCAGGTCATGGATTGCGATCCATGTCTCCCACCTCACAGACATGAGCAATTTTCAAGGTCCTTTAAACCTTGGTTATATTAGGTGCTTTACATCATGTGTACAAATTTTTAACCTATTTGGACAACTTTCCCTTTGTAAATTGGTCAAACCCTAGGAACCTTTTTTGGATTTTCGTCTGAGGCCTCTTGTGGTCAACCTAATTATCCAAATGAAGTTAAAATTGGTAAGTAAGCTATTTAAGGTATGAGGAACAAGATGGTAACAAAAGAAATCACAAAAAATGCCCAAATCAATAAGCTAGACATAGATCGCAATCCATGTCTGACTCATGGATTTAGCCCAATTTTCACAATTCCCTGGTCACACACTTGTTAAAACACCTTAATACAACCTACTTATGCCCTGAATTATCAACTTCACTTTTTCCACTTGTCTTTTGAGTTCTGTGTGCGTTTTAGGTCTCTAAAACCGCTAACTTGGCTCTTGTAGTCACTCTAGGTATCCAAATGCATTGAAACTTGGCAAGAAATCTCAACACAACACTTAGAACCCTAATGTACCAGCCAAACTTCCAAATGACCTTTCTCAAAGAAGTTGACAACAAGGCACCTCTATAACTATGCCTCCTTGTTGTTTGGATAAACAACTCAAAACACCAGAAAGTTCAGCCAAAAGACACAAATTGGTCTCCTTTCACTCAACTCAAGCCTCGGTCTATGGGAATTACAAGCACATGCCAACCCAAAAGACACATGTCAACAAAGCCATCAAAAACCACCATATAAGAAGACAAAACTCCAGCCACAAAAGTTCAACTCTCAAAATAGAAGAAAAACAACTCCAAATATCAAACTATCTGATGCTATGGTGTAGCCTTGCATCCAATGGCTTTGATACAAGTTAGTTTGCTCAGTAGCAAGCCCTACCTTCCTCCCTAATTCTTTGACAAAGCAGTTTCCATGGAAGATTCACATCACAAAGGACCTCCACACAAACATTTAAAGAGGGGAAACCCTAATTGGCTCACAAGATACCAAGAAAATTGGGAGGAAGAAGCAGGGGTGTCTGATGCTCTGACACTATGTACTTTTTATATTGAACGCGTCACAAAACTGTTCATTATATAAGAAATTTTTTTGATCAAATGTTTTTTTATCTAAATATCTTTCGATCAAAAGAGTTTTTGATCGAAAGGTCTTTTGTTTCAAAACATTTCCAATTAAAAGATTTTTTAAAAATGGATATTCATGTACAATACGGGAAAACGGTTTAATTGTGAGAAAAATATTTATTTTTCATTATACGAGCGTATAAATGCAACTTAGATGAGCATCTAAAATAAATGTGCACATTCTCTCTCACAGAGCTACTCTCTCTCTCTCTCTCTCTCTCTCTCTCTCTCTCTCTCTCTCTCTCTCTCTCTCTCTCTCTCTCTCTCTCTCTCTCTCTCTCTCTCTCTCTCTCTCTCTCTCTCTCCTCTGCCTCTCCTTCTCTTTCTCTCTCTCAACTTCAGCATCGTCTCTAGTTGTAGTAGCATGTCTAGCTATGGTGCTTCACTCCATATTGTCTTTTAAAACCTTCAAGGGTTCATCCATGGCGCATCACAATACTTTTCTTCATTCGTGGCTTTGATCTATTCATCTTCTTATTTCTTCTAAAAGAAATGGACCTCTAAGACATCACGAATGCACTTGCTAAGTTTTGCCTCCATGTAGATTTGGATAGGGAGTATGCAACATTGAGAAGTTGTCGGATTGCCAATGCTCAAGCACACAGCTCAACTAAGAGTGCAAGGCTACAAGGCTTAGATCTATGGACAAAGGGTGGCCTCTATCTTGTAGATCCTCTCCACAAATGTGCCACCACCCATTAAGAAATTACAATGCTTTTGTGTTTTATTAATGGATTTAATGGCCTACATCTACGGGTGTAGAGTATCATGTTTCAAGAGCCATGATGGAATTGAGGTCCAGCTTGAGAAGCTCCAATCTAGCTCCTCTGCAGAGTTGAATGGATTGAGAGAGAAGGTGACAAACTTTATAAAGGAGCTTTCCAAGAAAAGGACAGAGTTAGAAGAGTGTTTGAACTCCTTTTCATGGGTAGTAGGCAGATACATCTCTTTGCAACATTCGGCCCGCAATATGTGACAATGTATCTCTCATCTCACCCATCTCCCAATAGGATGCGGCTTGAGGAAGTGCAAGTGGCAAGGAATCAAGGTGCTAGCCAAAAAAGGTGGTGCTTTGAAGTGAGGCTGCAAGCAATAAGGTTTGTTATGCATTAATTGGTTTAGCATTGGCATGAAAATATGTTATAATACTATAACACAATGGTGATTGCAGAATGCTTGTAGGATCACTGATGGGCATTGAAGATGCAAGAGAGTCAACAAGACCTAGTTTGGCAAAACACATCTTAAAGGCCGTTGACGTGGTCAAGATGTTGGATGAACACTCTAATGCAGCAACAAAACAAGCTCTACAATAGAATGTATATAGCAAACTTCTGGCCCGTTTGGTTA
Source organism: Adiantum capillus-veneris (assembly GCF_014529385.1). Lineage (NCBI taxonomy): Eukaryota > Viridiplantae > Streptophyta > Polypodiopsida > Polypodiales > Pteridaceae > Adiantum > Adiantum capillus-veneris. The sequence goes on along the minus strand of NC_140951.1, from coordinate 51,393,564 downwards.
CACATTAGCAAATATTGGACACTTGTGATGCAACCGGCATAAGCTGAAAAGGATATGAAGCAATACATAAGTTCTTAACTCTTGCACATAGTGCAAAGGGTTCCTGAGAGACCCCCCTTCCCCGCGGTCTATGCAATAAATGTCAATTTCAACATTTAAACATTAACACATTACATCAAAGTGCAGAAGCGTGAAACAATATGGAGAAGGTGGTTGCTGCACCTGACATATCATGGAGTTTAAGCCAGCGCTAGACTGCACCCAATGGTACCTAGACCCTGGAATGGTTATGCGTGAAAGTAGACACAGAGATGTCAAGTGTATGGTGAATAAATGTGTTTTGGGTCCCGTCGAGAGCAGTGAAAAAAGAGGAGTAAGAAGAGTGCTTGGTGAATATTCAGAGTGCCCAATGGGGACGCAAGAGAAAGACAAGAGAAATGAAATGCCCATCTAAATGAAACAGGCTGCAAATTTGAATTTATGCCACTTCAACCAAACTTGAAATAATTGTATATCAACCATGTTCAAACAGAGGAGTAGGGGTATTGGACCCTTGGCGAGCATTTTTGATCCGCTATCCACATAAACCATAAAAGTAGAAGCATCGGACCCTGTGTGGTCTCTTCTGGTCCACCATCCACATCCGCTCCTACTACGGACAGAGTTACACTCACTTCGCTGAGAGCGAGCCAGAACACTACCATACCACCCCACAACTATCATATGGAGCTGCTTCACCTTCCTCCATGAGCTAGAGCTCCAAAAGGATCCCAAGGTACCAACTGGCAACAGGTGATAGGGAGTCATCATCAACCATACCAGTTTAGGCGCCATGCCTCTTCAGATGAAGTCCGCTCCGGGTGCTTAGGCCTAGCTAGGGTAAAGACTCCCAATTGAAATCCCATACGTAAGGCACAATCCCACCTCATATTTTTGCCCTTGTATCTTGCCATGCCTGTTTCTCCACCCTTATGTGAATGTTTGCCATGCCTCTTGCATAGGCACCAAACACTTTTACCCTTCTTATGCACTTAAATATTAGTTGATAGGAAAGGAAAAAGAGTATGTAGATGTGGTCAAGTTCACATTAGACCATCAGCCATTTGCACCAATAGTGTTGCCCAATCAAAAGTGTCAAATATTATCACAAAAACCCCTTCAAATCCCATAGAGAGAAACAAAAATTCAGCAAGAAAACTGCCTTCTCTTGGAATCATAGAGGAAGTAGACACTTTGTATGATTTGTTATGCAATGCAAACCCAAGTAGTTCACTCAAAAATAATGTAAGAAGAGTTGAAAACAATGACGTGGAGATGCATCTAAAAAAACACTTTCGTTGCTTGGACTACCCTTATTTACTGATATGAGGTAAAAAATGATTTCACCTTCTTTGCATGGATCAAAACGAGCTTGAATAATAACATGAAATGGTTATTTTGTTGGAATGTTTAGATTTAAATAACCATCAGCTTTCTCTAAAAGTGTGTCAACTCCATATTTCTCTATGCTCTTTCCTTGTGTTTTCCAATACAAAGCTGTATATCTTTCTTATCTTTCTCCCCCCATTTTCTCAGCTATGCCGCTCACATGCTCTTCTTTCAAAAAGAAGAGAGGAAGACACCTTGGTTTTGTTGCAATGTACATGATCCTACTATATACATAATGCCTCTTCATCTCTCGCACCAAGAGAGAAACTAGCAACCAATCCACTTGCCAAAGCTATTGCCCATGCAAAAGTGAGAGCAGATTTGCCACCAAAATGACCCCACTAAATATCATCAGAGAAGGACATGGTAGTACCTCTTGAAGCACATGATGGAGGTATCTCATTACGGGAATGCAGTCGTCAATTTGGCATGAGTGTCAATGCAATCAAGGCATGAATGGAGGGAAGGACCAAGACAAAGGCCTAAAAACAATTATTTTGTCTCTTGAAGAGAAAGCATTGGTCAATTGGGCATTCCAAATGCAAGATGTAGTTCATGGGGTGACACTTGGTACCTTAAAGCTTAAAAAGAGGTTGAGCTTTGCCAAACAAGGGCAACGTCTTTTACAAATGGAGTACTAGGCAAGAGTTGGTGGATTCATTTAGGCGTCTTCATCCTCAGATAATATTTCCTGAATCACGGGCACTTAATAAATCAAGAGCTATTGCATTACATTCAAAGGTACTTCAAATCTTCTACAACAACCTTCACATTATGTATGAAGAGCATGACTACCCACCAAAAAACATTTGGAATGCACACAAGACAAGAGTGCAAGCACGCAGAGACAAGGGCATGAAGGTGTTGGCTAAGGAATCAGCATAGAATCTAGGGAATGGTTGACCATCTTGTGTTGTGTAAATGAAACAGGGAGTGCATTACCCGCATACTACATCTTCAAGGGAAAGAAGGCAATGTAAAAATACCTGATGGAATGCGAGGATGGAGCTGTGATGTCAATGCAAAGGCAGAGCACGGATGATTGGTCAATTGTTTGAAGCTTGGCTTGAACACTTCAAAGCTACGTTGTCATCTCCCCTTACACCAACACAACATCACGTACTTCTAGTAGATGGCCATGGCAACCACACCCTGTTGGAGGTGGTTGAGAAAGCATCTCCATGGGGACTAGACATAGTCACCCTTCTAGCCTGCACCTCTCATAAGCTACAACCTCTTGACGTAGTTGTTTTCAAGCCCTTCAAAAGCAACTTCAAAAGAAAAAAAAATCTCTGGCAACTAAGAACCTTTCCCACTCAAGCCACAAAAAGTGAGCTAGCAAGAGTAGCTTCTCATGCTTTAAGCATTGCTTGCACAAAAAATAACATAAAGGCAAGCTCTAGAGCCAGAGGTATATGGCCTTTCAACCATCAAGTAATAGACCTTTTATGCATGCCATGTGAGTCCATGGATGTACACATTTCAAGCAATACAATAGAAAGCCAGACTGTAGTCAGGTGCCATGCTTGGAAGAAGAGCCAGATTGTAGTCGAGCGCCATGCACTCCAATGGATGATGTAGCATGTGATGTGGCAAGTGTCTTGACTACTTTAGGGGCTAGCCTACCACGTCCTCTGACAGACCTTAGTGTGATTGAAATCCTCAAAGTGCCACATGAGAATGCCACAATAGGGAAAGTGCAAGGAGAGGCCTTTGTGGAGTACACCAATTCTCTTATCCTCACATCATCTCAATACATTGAAAGCATGAAGGCAAAGCAAGCCAAGAGAGAGCAACTAGACCGGCTTAAAGAGGAACCGTTGAAAGAAAAAGGAGCAAAAGCAACAAAAGGAATAAGAGAAACTAAAAAGGGCAACAAAAAGACAGTGGGATGCTCAACAAATCCAATTTGAACACCAGATGCGAGCTATGTTATGGGAAGGAGAGCCTCCCCATGCACTACATCCTCTACATGTGCCAAACATCTAGCAAAAAGCTTGAAGGACATCAAGCTCACAAGCTCAACCCTGAATGCAAATTTTCAACTCAATTTGAATCTCAAAGTTTGTCAAGAACAAGCTCAACTCAATTTGAATCTCAGATATTGTCAAGAACAAGCTTAAGGTCAACCCTTATTACAATTTTTTTGCAGAATTTCAGAATCGTAGCTCAATTTGTATCTCAGATTGTGTCTCAAGCTCAATCCTAAACACAAGAAAACTTCTTACAAGCACTATTGAAGGTTAATTTTTATCATCGAGCAATTTTTTTGTGAGTGTATATGGGTGTGTGTGTGTGTGTTTTGAGGACGAGGAATCAGCTTAATCAAGCTAACAGAAGTCAAGAAATCATGTTCCAATATTCTGACTACAACCCGTTTTGAATTGCTCTCTCAATTGTTGATGCAAGATAGCATGCACTTCTTAAATACACAGCAATACACAAAAAGAGGAAAAACGTAAAATTGTTCTGAGTGAGTTTAGTAACGAACTATTGATGAGGAGCCTCCCTACCAATTGATTTGAAGAACGTCAAGGCATATTCGGCTAGCTTGTGATGAGTGCGAATCCGTCTGAGAAGCTTTTGTAGCCAGCTTTCTCCTCGCTTTCTCTGGACAGCCTCTGTGCCAACTAGCTACTTGATGTACCTATACTGGATAGCGTGTGTTCCGGGATTGGGGGCCAACGTGGAGCAATGGGGGCAATAGTGCATCCTAAAACGGGATAATTTTTAACAGGGGAGTTGGAGTTGGCCTTTAGAAATGCCCCCAAATGTTGCTGTATGGATCCCAATTTTTTACATGGCATATGTAATGCCATGCAACACCTACTAACATGAAAAAATGAGGCTCGATGATGACCCCTTGATGTTTGGTGTGATAGTATTGGCCCCCCTATCCTAACCATTCTTAACAAGAATGAGCAAGCGATGGGAGTGATTGCATGCTCTCTCTCTCTCTCTCTCTCTCTCTCTCTCTCCATATATGCACGCATCACCAACGCAAACATTGACTGGTTTTGAACTCAAGCCCTTTCTTCAAGAGTGCATCTCTCTTCTCTATGTATACTAAACGATGAGCTCCCAAAAAAGCTCACCATCCTCCACGTGTCCTCTCTCTCTCTCTCTCTCTCTCTCTCTCTCTCTCTGGAGAACTGGCCATGCACTCCACTTTCTTAAAACACACACAATGACTATCTACAATTTTGACACAAAGGCGTGGCGCTATTCACCCAAGAAAAATGCGAACATGCATGATAATTTTCTCATGTGCTTCAAAGGTCGATGTACGCTAGAAAGCCAAAAATTTGTGGGAGGTGGAGGGGTGAAGAGAGAGACAAGGGAACAGTGATCTAAGCCTTTTGAGTTGGCCCAGCAAAAGAGGAGAGAAAAGTGAAGGCTTTGTTGGGAGACAAGGATACATAGAGAAGGCTGTTACAAGCTCCAAATGTTACCAATAGACAGACAGCCTTCAAGCTTTAATAATTACATAAGCTTGTAATTAGCTATAGTTAATAATAATCAGTGCTTTCTAGAGGGAATGCTCTACTCTCATTTGTATGTGAATCCCTTCCCCTTGATTCAACCTTTATCACCCATTTTAACTACACATTAGGCTCTCTCTCTCTCTCTCTCTCTCTCTCTCTCTCTCTCTCTCTCTGATTGTGCAAAATCGCGTTCAAGGCTCTGGTACCGTGCTTTTCGACACACGTAGCTAGAAGCAAATCTTCCTGATATCAAAAGCATACCCTTTCCTCATTCCAAAAAGGCAAATGAGCAGTTTAAAATATAGGGCTACCATGATGAGTCAGTATAAAAGGCCCCATTGAAGACCCTTCAAGCATGCTTACATTGTATATGCAATTCCTGTGTAGCTAGTCCTCTGCAGCATCAAAACTTTCATCAGCCCCAACAGCAAAATGCACAAGGCAACTCAGCCGACCATTCTCAGATGTTGCAAGCACCAACTGCTGATAGGAAGAAATCTTAGCAGAGATGTTTTATATTGTAGCATCAAATTGTTGCTTCCACTATTAGGCTGTGTATTAGTGATATTACTCATGAGGGCTTACCCTCAGCCTAGTGATAGCTCATTTCTTTATAGGAGTAGACACTATTTGCATGCTCTGGCACAAAGCTTCCTAGAATTAGACTCCTCGCTTAGCAGATTCATCGGCATAAACTTGATTGTCGTAGCCATATGGATAACAAGCAGCACACAGACAGCAAAGGCAGAGAGTGCAGACGAAGCGAGGATAGTAAGCCTTGTTTTCGAGGCCGACAATCCTCCAAAGGAAGACTGCACTCCCTTGTCAGCAGCCCAAAATAACGATCACTCAGTGAGTGCAGGGAGTGCCAGACATGCCCAAGAGCTACATTTGTCTAACCCCGCCTTGCCAAGTACAAGCAATGATGAACTACACATGCGCGTAGAGGCCTTCATTGCAAAGTTCTACAAGCAAATCAAGCTGGAGAGGGAAAGCTTGCACCACTGAGCAGACGCAAACCTTGCAGTAAACGTCAGGCTGCTACAGCTAAAACTCACAGCAGCAGTAATACACATAACATTGGTGTAATGCCCAAGGGTTCTAGGACTGGAAAACCTAATTTGATGGACTTGTCTGTACATGCACGTGCTTTGTGCTGCGAACAGGCTTACAGACTTGCCGAACTAGATCCATTAGGATCTATAGACAAACCTTGTCTTTGAAGACGAAGTAGTAGCATGTTTACATGGCAGATAGAGTCATGGGCACATGGGGGCCCTGTCTACAGAAGATGTCAATGTTCTTGTTGGCAACTCAAGCAAAAAACTTCTTGGCATATGCCATAATCGATGAGATGGAGAGAGTGCATCACTCCTAGTAAGTTGCGTTTTCCTCACTAAACTAAGCACAATTGCCATCATTAGAATTCAATGAATGCTCGTGCTGCTTAAGTTGTCCACTAATCTTGCTGTGGAATATCTTGTACCAATGAGAATGATGAAAGTAGACATGATTGATCTACATAGAATATGTCCCTAACGATGCAATTTACTTCGCCAACAGTCAGAAGTCCTCAGTTGTAAAACAATACCAAGCAATAAGAAAAAATAAGTAAAATTTTATCATGACAACTGGCGCAGGAGATGCGTTCTTCGCAGTGGGCTGGAACTCTTTGATTAACCCATGTATGTACACACGCATGCACACCCAATGTGCCACAATTTGCAAAAACAGGTTCATGTGTATGTATATCGACATACAGTCACGTGCACTATACAACAAATTTAAACTTGGTTTAGTTACCATCCTTGTCCAAGAGTCGTAGAAGAAACAGCACTTGGAAAAGAGACCTTGGTAATGGATGATGCTAGGTAAAAGAACCCGGCCATGAATAGTACCAGGTGAAAGAGAGCATAGAGGAAACCCTTTCATCGATTGTTAGTTGCACATTTGAATATTTTCCTGTTGGAACTTTTGAAGTTGGTTAAAAGGAGAGTGGAGCGCCAGGACCTAATCCCTCGAAGAGCGATTGTGAGAATCCCTAGACCGCCACAACCTTATCTATGAAATGTGCAACCAAACTTGTGTCTCATATGTACCAACCGAAGTTCCTTTACGTCTCCCATCAAAGGAAACAAACCCAAGAGTGTGTTTAGTAGAAAATAGCAAGGAGATTTTTGAACGTGGTGGGAAAACATCCCAAGAACCTCCTCACACCGCACCGAGTAAATCGTAGAAGTAACTGTTAGGGACCACAAAGGTGGTGTGTGCCAAGTCCCCTTTTGTAAACCAAAAGGGTGATGTACACAGCTGCCCATCTGACACTGGTCATAAGCCACTTAGCCACTCCATCAGCTAGCCAAAGTCGTCAACCATGCATAGGAGCACTGCACTTCACAGACCAACAACCACCACCAATCAATGCCGTTTATGGCATGCATGTGTAGCAGCAAGGATACCCATGAACCTTGAGTAATCTACACTAGCATAAAGAAGTAACCATGCAATGTCAACTCAAAAGATAAAATGTACTCCAAACTGTGAACTTGAAAACTGCGTATCAACATCTCCAAGCTAGTATCACAAAGCTCTGTAAACTGAAAGTCTTAAAATAGCCTCGTTTCTCAATAACACAATGCTGCTTTTCTTCAAAACAAATCAAATTGCAAAATCCAATGCACCAACAGAGCAGACCAAAAAAGTAAGCAATCAACCTTTTGTAACCTACGCTAGCATAAAGCAGTAAGCTATTCATAAATCACACCCCATGACGATAAAACCTGAGTCTCTGCATTTTTTAAAACTAGTGTAACAAAGCTCTGCAAGTGGAAGCCTTGCAGTAGCCTCATGTTGGATGTTTCTCAATACAGCAGAAAAGCCTTTCTTGAGAACAAAACAATTTGCAAAACCAGCAAATCAACCTTGTTTCTCCCATATTACATCGCTTCCTACTGCCAAAAAATTTATGCTCGGCACATTATGAAGTGCACAAGGCTGGAAGAGCATTCATGTTGTTCTTTACTTCCTAATTAGACCTTTCTGGTCGAGCCTGGTAACGTGTCCCATTCCCTTGAACCCCACATCATGAGTAAAAGAACAGAAGTCCCAAAGCAGTCCGATGATCAATCAGGGGTCATGCTTCCTTGGTTCAGCTCAGTGAAACGCAAGCTAACCCGCATGGAATGCTTCAAGTACTTTTCAGCACAGACACGCACACAACTCTCTTCCTGTTTGTCCAGAGTCTTTCTCCGAAAGTTGTCGATGCACTGACCAAAGCATTTCTCAACAAGCGAATTGTACATCCTCAAGCTGTCATTAAAGAAAAAAAAACGCTGTCAGATTTGCAGGAAACAGTTGACTTGTCACTGACCTGCACTAAACAACTAATAACAAAAAACAACGAACTGAAGAGCTCTGCAGCACAAAGCGGAGTGCTTCCACAACACATCCATGGCAACTGATTACATCAGAAGTAAACTGCAGAAGCTGACTGAATAAAGCTACCTGCTCTAATCTTTGTCCCCGCCCCCCCCCCCCCCCAGCCTTAGACCACAAAGAGTACCCATTGGGCACGCTCTGGAGGCGGATCACTGCAGCATGTTAACGACAAATCATCTAGCGCCAGTTTCCCAATAATTGAGCGTACATGAGATTACATTGAGTGTTACAGATACTCCAAAGTGTTCAGTGGAAGATGAAGGAGGGCAATAGAGACGGATAGAGAAAACGCAAGAGGTGGCCACGGGGGGGGGGGGGGGGGGGGGGGGGGAGAGAGAGGTAGAAAAACACTTGAATGTTGTGCGCTATGGACTCCCCTAAAACATGCATGGTCCAATAGATAAGAGGGAAGGGAAATATGAAATGCTCTAACTGTTTTCACAGTGGTCACACTTTCCATGTTTGTCCACTTATTAGGAATCCACCCTCCCACTGCAAATTAACCTCCTGATTGTTCGAAGCCTACTGTCAGTTTATCATGATTGGGACCTCTTTCCATGACAAATAAAGACAATTATGCAGAGTTTGGGGACACGGCAATGGTAAGACAGCTTTGATTTTCTTCGATCCAGGGGCTTCACAAAATAATTTCTTATCCGAACACTTTGCACCACAACTTGACATCAACTGCACCAAATTTGATTACTCCATACAAGCAAAACTTGCTACTGCAGATAGAACTCCTGTTTCATCATCAATTGGTTCTTTACTCAGAGTACAAGTAAATATTACGGACCTATTGACTTTCGTTTATGGAACTCCCACACTCAGATGTTCTGTTTCACCATTGATAGTTTTCCTTAATTTAACACCCTGGTAACGTGGAAAACTGAGATCGCCAAAAAAAGAGGAAGGGGTTTGTTATTTTTTGCACAAAAAACTACCTTGTTTATACCATGTGTGTACTTGCTTTTGGGGGCATCCTTAACTTAGGGAGCATCCAGGGCCTAAAAAAGAAAACTAGGTACACTATCTCACCTGCACAAAACAGAGAGTGAGCACACACTTGGTGCTAGAGGACCACAAAGTTGATGAAACGACTTGCAGATTCCAGCTGTCCCATGTACGACAAACAAACACCCAACCGTGGGCACTAACACTGGCCAGTGGCAGCATCCCGCTCTACCATCTTCTCCAACTCCCTTCAGTCTCATGTTTTTTTGGTTGTTCAGTTATTTTGAAGCGTTAAAAATGTATCAAGTCTTGCAAATTGTGGTAGATTATAATTTTTCTGTCCGACCACTAGCCAATATCCTCTTTGATTCCCCATTCATGCAAAATTTCATCTCAAAAAATTAGTTGCCGGCTTGGGGATTAATAAATATGCCAAGAGGTTCAATTGAGTAAGTAGGGTGAGGATCGCAAGGAGGCTTTCCTCTTTGGTTTGGACGAGTACATCAAAATATGATGTAGAAGTCTTAGACCCTAAGGACTACAATGACGTCGTCACAATCGCTCTTGAGCAAGAAATGAAGCACAACAAAAGTAAGCCAAAAGAGGACAAGTCAAGTACCCTGCAGAACCCTCAGAACCAACAGAATGGTAAGAACCACAGTATCTCCCCTTCTCAATCGTCAACTACACCTAGCGCATAGAACACTTCACCTGATAATGATGATAAAGGAAAGGCTGAAAGCCTGAAACCCCTAGATTGACACCTAATACAAAACCTCCTCAAGAAATAGGAGAAGATTGGTTAAGTCTTGAAGAAAAAACCGAGTATGGAAAGGAAGGACGATGTTCAAGTGTCACACTAAAGGTCACATGAAAAGAGATTGTCCTAAGAAAGAACCCACAAAATCCACATCTTCTGTTAGTGTCATAAATGAACAAACCAATGTGCCCTAGGTTTCTAATGATCATCCAGATGAGTCTCTTAGTAAGTGTTTTGGTCGTGTGAATGGTCAATGCACTGTGACGTTGTTTGATTTTGGTAGTATTCATGATGTGATTAGTGATTCTCTTGTGAAGAGGACACACTTGGAACCAAGAGATCCATTGCGATTTCTTGATTCGCTCACAGCTTTCATCAAGCATAAATGTCTTAATGTACTAGTTTGTGTGAGCATGTTTTCGTCGCGAATTTCTTGTTTCTCCTCTCTCTGATTGAATATGATTTTTGGCATTAAGTGGTTCCATGAGATTGATCCACAAATTAATTGGAAAGAAAACACTCTCACCTTCACTCTAGAGGGTGCCTCTCAGTATCATTTCTTAAGAGTTCAGGCATCTCTCCAAATTCGTCCAGTCGGTCCCATTTTCTCCCAGGGACAGGTGCTAGGGAGTGAGGGTTGTTTTGTGGTTGTGCTTGGCCAATGAAGGTAGGTCTCTCATGTTCGGTCATGTCTAGCCATGTTTAGCTCTGGATTTTGCTTGGTTCCATGGTCTCCATTTCTCCTACAAGCTTGGGATAAGCATTCCCCAGCCTTGGTATATTTTTCCCCTTGAGCCTATGGCCATCTTTAGCCCTCTCCTATTTATCTTCCTATTTTCCCCTCTTCCCAAGGTCGAGGGGGTGGATATGTGGGTCGGGCAAGCTGAGGAAAGCCCTATATAGGCAGGCGGGAGGATTGGGTGGGGGGGGGGGGGGGGGGGGGGGTCACTTTCAGTATGTGTGCAGCCCAGGTGGGCGCCCTTGAGGTCAGCCCTTCGCCATGCGCAGCCGGCCTTGTGCAGACCAAATTGGCTAGCGTTTTTCTCCAGGAGCAGCCTAGCGTTTTTGGCAGGCAGCAGCCCAACGTTTTTGGCATGAGACGGGCAGCATGCGGACATGGGCAGCAGGTCTTTCCTTGAGTTTCCTCCTCAGGACACCCTCGTGTGTTCGACTTCAGGCTTAGGCAGAGCATCTCCACGACGGTGCAGGCCTAGGAGAGCAAAGATAGTCAACCATCTAGAGGGCAGCCGTCCAGTGGTCAGCCTTGGCAGTTTCCGATCTCTCTCCAGATCTGGGTGGGTGTCAAGCGGAGCAGCACCTTATGGTTGGGTGCCCATGTTGAGGCCGTGTCAGTGGTCTCATGTGTAGGGTAGTGTCAGTAGCAATCGCACTGAATGCCAAACCGGAGGGAGCAAAGGGTGAATTAGGCACGATCCAAATGTAGAAAACCCAGCACTACCCCAGCTGCAAAAAGGCAGGCATCATCCAAAAAAAACATTGTAGGTCCATGCAAAAAGAAAAAAGCTAGGAGATTCGAGAATGGATCGCTAAGGTTGTACTGCAAAATCACAGTGGCACACGAATGATTTTGCAACAATACGTAGCAAAAGAATACTACACCCCCTCTAAATTAAAAAAATGCTAGCAGATCCACCTTGGGAGAGACACCTATAGCCATGAAGCACCCGTTTCGGATCCCACTTCAGACTCTAATACCATGTGAAGCTGCGCAAGTGCGCAAGCGTGAGAGAGGAGAGAGATAGAGAAACCAACAGACAAAATGCCAGAGATAAGGAGAGGGGGCGGATCAGCCCCCAAGGGCAACAGATACAACACACACCGTGTAAAATGACCACCCCTCTGTCACAAACTGCTCACATGTCAAGCCACTCAATGCCCAATGGTTCAGGGCTCCCCAAGCCTGACCCTAGCCAACTTGCAAGTCCAGCCCAAGGGGCCTAAACCCTAACAGAAGCAAAAGGAGACGAAGTTCTCACCAACTTACGGAAAATGTTGGGAATAAAGGCATTTTTGTCACATGGGCACTTAAATTAAAAGTCACCTCAATGTACATAACATAAGGGCAGCCCCAAAAATTAAAAGTGTCGGCTCATTCCCAAAATCATACTCTCTCTCTCTCTCTCTCTCTCTCTCTCTCTCTCTCTCTCTCTCTCTCTAGCGTTGACACGCTCTCCCTCGCCCTGCAGCGCTGCCTCCTCTCCTCCTTCCCACCTGCGTTCTCTCCTCCCCTTGCTCTCCCTCTGCCCCTCTCCTTTGCAATATTAGGGTTCAGCCGTCGCGCTCTCTCTCTCCTCTTCCTATCGCGAGAAGATCACAATAGGACCTCACAATTGGTTTCAGAGCTTGGCTTCATCGCGAGAAAAGTAAGAATTGTGCACTTCTACGCGTGCATGGTGATCACAGAAGTGTGCACATAAAGAGAGGAACATTCCGAAATCTGCAGAGCTGAAAACAGAAAATTCAGAGCGCAAATCAAGTGTACTGTTCAGTACATTAAAGATCTACGACAATAGAAAGTCAGCAAATTCAAGTTTCTACAGAAGTTCCCATTCAATTCGAGTCATTTTGGTGCCAATTCGAGCTCAGAAATTGGGATTTTTGCTGAAATTTCAGAAATTCTGAAAATTTTGAAATTAATTTCAATAGATTAAGCGAGTTTGATCTTGTTTGCATTTGGGGGTTTTGCTGAATTTAGATAATTCACGCAAAATTGGCCCTGGCAATGCATTAACAGACTATTTCTCATGCAATTTGTGACGCATTGAACTCAAAAATTTGGGGTTTTGCGTTTCGAAGTGAAATTGTAGCAATTTCTTATTTTTTAATGAGAAATTGATGCTGAATTTTCAAGACTGTTTCTGAAATTGATGTATTGACACTATGGAATTGCCAAATTGATGACATTTTGAATCTTTTGGCGTATGTATGATCAACTCAGGTGCTGAATTGTGTCATTACAAGTTAATTTCAACATTTGCTGTTTGTATTTGAGTGTTTCATTGGTCTCTCGTGGTAACACATGGCCTCCAACGGTGATAGTAGCAATCTCTTGCACATCAAAAAGTTGGAAGGCGCCCATAAATTTGCTATATGTAAGAAGCAGTCTTACAATGTTCTCTTGGAGAAAAGGCAAACGAGACCGATTAAGGAAAAGGGGATAAAACCAGCAGGTATGGACGATGAAGAGTGGGAAGAAATGGACGAGCTTGATGATTTGTATGCTCAAAAGTGCTGCTAGCAAAGTATATTGGTTGAAAAGGCTCATGGACCTTCGCATGAAGGAAGGCACTTTGATGTCGGTGCATTTGAATGAGTTCAATTCAATTTTCAGCCAGCTCACAAATTTGAAAGTCAACATCAATGATGAATTCAAAGCTACGTTTTTGCTATGCACATTATCTAAAAGGTGGGACACTTTTAGGACAGCTTTGAGCAACTCAAATGCCACACTTGCATATGCCGATGTGGAGAGTTCCCTTCTTAAGGAAGAGATGAACAGGAAGAATGCTGTTGCAGGTAGTTCCTCCAGTGCTTTGAATGAAAGAGGTAGGTCCCGGCACAAGGGAAAATCTGAACATAGAAAGGCACGCACTTGTTCCAAGAAGGATGTAGAATGCTACCACTGTGGCAAGAAGGGACACTATAAGCGGGAATGCTATGAATGGAAGAAAGGGAAGAACAAGAACAGTGATGACAACAACAAGGACAGATAAAGGTAAAAGCAACATGATGATAGAGGAAATCAATGTAGTTAGCTATGACAGTGGTGAAAGTGAGATTCTCTATGCTTCTTCTTTTGATGCACACTTCTTGGTTGCTCATTCGGATATTGGCATGCATACTTGGATACTTGATTCGGGTGCTTCGTTTCATGTAACACCTCACAAAGAGTGGTTCTTTGAGTATTATGGTGGAAAACTTGGCATTGTTTACCTCGGTGACAACTATGCATGTGACATTGATGGGATTGGTAGTGTGCAATTGTCTTTTGTTGATGGTTCGATGTTTATGTTACATGATGTACGACATGTACCACAAATGAGAAAGAGTTTGATTAGCACGGGTCAACTAGATGAAGCGGGTTACCACACTAGTTTTGGTGATCACAAATGGAAACTATTTAAGGGGTCAAGTATTGTAGCAAAAGGGTCTAAATCTGCCACCTTATATCCTTTGTATGTATCTAGTTCATGTAACCATGTGATAACCATAACCGAGCAGCCATGTCACAAATTGATGATGTGGCACGGCCACCCACGGACAGGCAGATGATGTGGTAGGATGTACGGCAACTGTTACCCAATCATTAGCTGCGATGATTACAAGTTAAAGCTTCGTAGTCGCTTGAGCGTACGTACAACAGAGCTCTTTTCTTCTCTAAAGATAAGCCTTCTTTCACATTAAGGTTATTGACCTTTATACCTAGGGCATTCTAAATGGCAAGTGACTGACTCACATGGACCTTTACAAATATCATTACAGCATTACAACTCAGGGAATTGATCCACTACTCTAGAATCAGAATTTACACAGTATTACTACACAAGCTCGGAAAACTAATAGAGTACAAATGTGGTGTTCGGCTACGTGTCCGACGAGTTGGGCACCCATTCGATCTATCCTCAAACACGGAGGTTAGAGCTGATTTCTCTTAGACTAGAGAGCTCTATCTCCCAATTAGCATTCGCAGCTACAAACATGCCGCCCAAATTCAGTCGTGGTCGAAAATTGTCAACCCAGTTGCGCACTGATTCCACCCGTGTTGACCCTATTCCAGAAGTGTTAGAAAGAGAGTCTGATACTAAGAGGGACCTTGAGAGTGAGACTGAGGCTCATGAGGAGCAAAGTAATGCTGAAGAGGCCACGACGCCTGAAATTCGGGCTGACATGCCACGTGGACCAACGGTACGGATTTCCGCTTTTCGCGCTGACATGCTGACGTGGCATACTGTAGGGAATTCCGAAAATTACGCTAGCTGTTTTTGGCAGCTTTTGGAGCCAGTTGCTTTTGGAACTTGTTGCTTTTGAGTTTAACTGCTATTGGGGCTTTGCTTTTGGCATCCCTTGTAAGAATAAAAAGAGCCCAAGGGTCTCACTCTTCAGAGTGTCTGAACGCAGAGTCTGAGAGCTAAGGACCGGTGGGAGTTATACTTTGCTCAAAGATTAATACAAAAAGAAATACCGAAAGGGGCGTCAGTTTTGGGGCCAATCTCTCTTGGCACAGAACTACGCCGGGCCGTGTCGACTCAATTGAACCGTGATTTGTCTGTGAAGTGTTTTAAGTGAATCTCTCTCTTGTGTCGCGACAGATTATAGACTTGGGGTGCCCAAGTTTGTGACAGTGGTATCAAGCATCAAGTGTGTGCTTTTCCCAAAGCATACCGGTCCTATCAAGCAGACAGGACACTTGGATACAATTTTGGAAATTTCTATTTGAAGAATCTTCGTGTCCCGACCTCGGAATTATAAGCTGAAACCTGCTCGTATGGGCGGTAGACTTTGGCTTTCACCCGAAACTTTACTTTAGACTTTAGGACACTTCGCAAATAAAACTTGTAACTGGAAATAACACTTCGAACACACACGACTTGGAAGCTAGAGCGCTCCAAGCAAACGCCAACAACCTATAGGCCCCAAAGACTGGCGCCCCTTTCGGTATTTCTTTATTCTTATCAAAAAGGAAATAAAACTTGCGATTTCCTACGAGCTGTCCCACATAATCCGGGCTGAAAAAGACCTGTTCTGGCTTGATTTCGACAACATAACTATACTAGGAAACTTCACATACAAAATCTCCACGCAATGGATGACTTTCCCAGCGCATACGGACACTTTACAAGACCTAGCGAGAATCTGCAGCACGCTGAATTCTCTGTTTTCTGCATTGAAATTGCGCCAGATCACCTATTTATCGATCCCCTCTCGAACCTCCTAGGGGTAGAAGGGACCGATTAAGGGCGAAATCCTAAACCTGCAAATTTACACTGGAGGTTGTAATTTCCTATTTTGGGCTCCGTTTCGCGAGCCGAACGCATCTGTAGCGAGCCCTCGAACTCCCGCACCTGTTGGGCTACTTGACCTCTGAATCAAAGAATTTCTTGCGAGAAATCTCTCCGAATTCACCTATACCTGTGGGGGATTAGCAATTAGCTAACCCAATACCTGGACAAGAGGCTCTTGACTCGGCATCCGCACATGAACCGACATAATTGTACATAAAGATGAGTAGCCCTCGAGCGGGACATCACGATTCTGTATTCAAAAGGGGAGAGAGGTGCGTGAGAGCGGAATCATCGCGCTACATAGTGCAAGAGAGAAGGCAAGCTTTCCATTAAAGCTTCATCACCTGCACCAACTACTCACACACTCTGTAGGTCACAATATGAAGCAAATCAGCCCTCTCTCTCAATTTCCTCTTCAGCTCGACTTGGCAAACTGCTCTGTAGCCGCCAAGCGTCCACTTTGCCTCTTTAGAATTCATTTCCTAGTACCCACCGACTTATAAGTGTAGCGAGGGGCCTAAATGACTCTGAACTGATCCTAGACATACTTTTACTGCTCGGATTCCACTGCTAGTCTGCCCGACCAACTTGTGGCGACAAGGCCTTCTCGTGTGCGGGTGAAACTCTTGGCCGTCAACCATTTCACATTGACCATACAATGTCCGGTCCTTTGCAACTTCAAAAAGAGGGTCCCAAAAATTGAATAAAAATCATCAGAAAGAAACCAACAACTAAGGTTACATCCTCGTGACATTTCCAGTGCCGGTCAGCCCGACCAACTCGTGCCAACAAGGCCTTCTCGTCTACGAGTGAAACTCTAGGCCGTCGACCATTTCACACTGGCCATACAATATCCGGCCATTTGCAACTCCAAAAAGAGGGTCCCAAAAATTAAATAAAAATCATCGAAAAGAAACCAACAACTAAGGTTAGCAGTTGCCACGTCCTCGTGACATACCCCCCTCTTCAAATCGCAAACGTCCTCAATTGCATGCCATATATACATGCCAATGATGATCTTGTGTTGTCAGTGCATCACTTTTGCGAGCGCCAGAATTCAGCCTAGCGTTTTTGCAAGCAACAGACCCTAGCGTTTTGCTCCTAGCTCGCAAATCAGCCCAGCGTTTTCAGTTTTCAGCCTTTTCCCTCGCCAAAACCGGCCCAGAATTGCTAACGCTAGCTTCCTTGTTGGAGCCGTTACTTCGAAAGCCCATCGAGCCTCTTCTCGGCCATTCCCTCATCACATCAGATCCTCCCATTGCTGTCCATCATCAACCTCATCAATATTTGCGTTTTCCCTTCATTCCTCTTACATCAAGAGTGTAAATCAGCCCAAATCTACCCCTTGATCGCCATCCGCAATCCCACATCGAGACGGATCCAAAGGTGCATCAAATCAGCTTCGGAGGTGCTTCATCTTGAAGAGTGCGACATTCCCATTTGAGTCAGTGGAGTCTACACTTGAGGTATTGCATGTGTGTACATTCCATTTACGCAATCAAAAGCAAATACCACATCGGCAATAGTGTGGGGGGCCCTTGAGAGGGTTGGTTGGGACCACATCAGATCTGGGGTGTTCTTCTTCTTCTTCTTCTTCTTCTTCTTCTCTCTCTCTCTCTCTCTCTCTCTCTCTCTCTCTCTCTCTCTCTCTCTCTCTCTCTCTCTCTCTCTCTCTCTCTCTCTCTCTATCTCTATCTATCTATCTATCTATCTATATATATATATATATATATATATACACACACACACACACACACACACATCTCTACCTCTCTCTCTCATTCCCTCTCTTCAGGAAAATAAAAGGAGCCATCATTCATGCTAAGAAGAAATCACTAATGCAAGAAAAGAAGTAAAGATTTGTGGAAGTGTAAAACCTAGATCTTCACCATTTCAATTCTTGTTAGGTGCTCTTTTGCATACTTTTGATGAACAAGTGGCCCTTGAATATATGCTAAGGCTTACTCTCTAGCATCCTACCGTGTGGCGGTGCAGAGGAGTGTTGGCATAGTTGTAACCTTGTTGGAGAAATATAAAGAAATACCAAAGGGCGCCATCGTTCGAAGACCAATGCTCTCTCAAAGTGAAACTACGCCACTCCATGTCTCGTGTGCAGTGTATCTTTTTCAGTTCAGTTGTTTTGAAGCGTCTAAAGTCTGTTCACATTGTTCTTTCCCATTGGCACACGGTGCCCTTGTAACAAACTTGGACACCCCAAGTCAAGATTCTACCGTGACACAGAAGGTCACTGATGTCCCCTTTGGGTTTCAGGGATACTAATGGGTTGATTAATATTCTGCAATATGACTTTATGACACGGAATTCCCGAATAAGGATTAGTTAATCGGGCATCAACGAGGTCCGAAATGGATCTAGATGCGATTAACTAAATATGTTGCCGATGGTCATGGTCTAAGATTTGGAATGAATTTTTCTGTGATTTGTAATGTGATGTCCCGTGATGTCGAGTAATGTCCTGTGATGTGAATGTCGTTTTGTACACATGCTAGCTATGTTGTGTCTAGTGCATCGGTACTAACAGTCAGTGTCTACTAAGACAGTTTATGGCCTCTATCCGTTTTGCAGGTGTAATCGAGGACGATTATAATTCTTTCAAGAGAGGGGTATGTCACAAACTCGTGATGTGGCAGAGCCACCAAGACACGAACACACACACCCAGCAGACTGGCTGACTGTACGGAATCCCACCATTTGTATTGACTAGCCAACGTGGCTGTACAGATTTCCGCGATACATGCTAACTACTGATGTGGCAGTGCTGGCATGGCAGTGTGTACGGACAGACTGACGTGGCACTGTACGGATGTCCGCTTTTTGCGCTGACAGCAACGTACAAATTTCCGTAAATTACGTTGACAGCTTTTGACCATATGCCTTTTGGAGATTATTGCTTTTGATTTTAGATGCTTTTGGGGCTCTGCTTTTAGCAACCCTTTGTAACTCTTTATAAGTGGCCTTAGGGACTCACTCTGCATAGCATCTGGACGCAGAGTCTGAGAGCGAGCACCCGCAGGCGCAATACCACCATCACACTGCTTAAACTGTATGCCCAAGTAATGATGCAACAGCCCCAAATCTTTCATCTTGAAAGTAGCATTCAAATCAGCCTCACATTCTCCACATAAAGAACAACAATGAGAAGAACATCGCCCTCACGCTTGACATACAATGTGCTTTCTATTGAACTGTTACGAAAGCCTCGTTTGACCAAATGAGTGTCAGCTTTCTCATACCAAGCACGAGGAGATTGCTTCAACCCATACAAAGCCTTCTTACATCTGCACACTTTGTCCTCTTGTCCTTTCTTGACAAAACCGCGAGGCTGCGTTACATAAACTTCCTCAAATATGTCACCATTCAAGAACTCTTGTGCAAACCCGCTGCACTAGATTCACCCTCGCTCAATTCGGGGTTCTATCGGAGTAGACTCTGCTAAATCGAATGCTTCAAGGTAAAGTTCCAAAATCTGAGAAGTATCTGGTAGGTCCTCCTCCTTCATCCACTTTGCATCCAATGCACGATAGTTCTTGAATTTAACCAAGAATCGCCTAATCAGTTTACCTTTTATCTTTCTGTCCTTGTGTGCCAAAATCTGTTTTGGAGCGAGTATCTCCTCGCTTTCCTCCACTTCGGGTTGCTCATCAGGCTCCCCATCAACTGGCACATCGCCTTTAAAAGCCTTCAATACACTCACATGGAATGCGTTGTGAATCTTCCAAGTATCAGGCACCTTCAGTCTAAAGGAGACATCATTTATCTTTTCTTTTATCTGGAAAGCGTCATAATACCTCATGCTAAGCTTTGGAAAAAGCAGCTCCTTTCCTTTTCATTTTCTTAGGCGTGCCTTCTCAAAACGTAAGAGCACCCAATCGTCTTCCTTTAATTTCAAATCTCGTCGATGTCAATCTTATGTCGTTCTTGAGATTTCGCTAAAGCCTCCCGAACCTTGGCAAAAGCAATGTCCAAGTCCCTCGTGTACTAGTCGACTTCAAAAATCTTATCTTTAGTGCTAAGGGTGGAACCTTCGGAGCACCTTCAAAGATCTCAAATGGCGCCTTCCCCGTTGAAGAGTGAATCGTGTTATTGTAGGCAAATTCCACCAAGTGCAAAAAAAATTCCCATCGAGTCTTCTAATCAAAGATGTAAGACTTTAATAAATCCAGAACAACTGAACGCTCATCTGTCTGCAAGTGGAATGATGACGAGAACTGGAACCGTGTGCTAATGTTCTCCCAAATAGCCCTCCAAAACAAACTCGTGAATCGGGAATCTCTGTCGGAGACTAGTGTCTCAGGCATGCCATGTAGTCGGAAAATCTATGAAATGAACAGTCTCGCTAAATAATCTGGCTTGACTGTTTTCTTCACTGGAATGATGTGAGCTTGCTTGCTAAATCTGTCGATGACAATCCAAATGCCCACTCTGTGTCTTCGGGAGATCAAAAATGAAATCCATTGCAGTACTTTCCCAGAGGCGGGTGGGAATAGATAAAGATTGTAGTAATCCTTGTGCCTTATGCCTGTCAAACTTGACCTTCTGACATACTAAACAACTGCGAACAAAGTCGTTCACATCCTTTTTGAGTCTCCACCAAAAGAAGTAACACTCCACACCTTTCAAGGTGGTGTCGATGCCGCGGTGACCCATAAAAGGTGGACAATGGCACTCAGTCAAAACCTTTTCCCTCAAAAACTGTGTGACGCACAACATCGTTTTCTTCATCAAGTAGCCATCCGGTATGGAATATCCCGCTACTACCTCCCCATTCCGTATTCGAGTGAATACATCAAAAAAATTCGGATATGTGGCGTACTAAGCGACCATGTCCTCAAAGCTTCTATGATGAATCGCAGAAATCGCCAAGACTAGAGGCTTCCAAGACAATGCATCTGCCACCAAGTTTTTATGTCCATGAACATGGACAATCTGAAAGTGAAACTGTGACAAGATGTTAGCCCACTGCATCTGCTTTTCCGAGGCTGCTTATGTGACAAGAAATAGCGTAAACTTTGATGGTCAATGAAGACCGTGAAATCGGCTCCGAGTAGGTAATGTCGCAGTTGAGTAAGAGCATGGATCACTACCAAAAGCTCTTTCTCATAAACTTGTATTGTCAATTCTAGCCTTGAAAACAACCGGCTTTCATAGGCAATCACATGGCCTTCTTGCATTAAGACCGCTCCCAGATTACGACCACAAGCATCACAATATACTTCAAATGACTTTTGCAAGTCCGGCAAAGTCAACATTAGTCCAGTAGTCAGTTTTTCTTTAAGTGTCTGAAAGGCAGTCACCTCTGTCGGTCCCCACGAGAAAGGGACTCCTTTCTGAGTCAATATGTACAATGAGGAAGCTACCTCTACAAACTTTCTAATGAACCGCCGGTAGTAAGAACACAAGCCCAAGAAGCTATAGTGTCAATCTTGACCGGATCCATCTGTACTCCTGCTGCTGAGATAATGTGTCCCAAAAAGTGTATCTCCGGCAAGAAAAATTCACTCTTTTTGGCATTGATAACTAATTTGTGATCACGCAATGTCTGAAAGACTTGTAGCAAATGGTGTCGATGTTCTGTTTCATCCTTGGAGAAGACTATAATGTCATCAAAGAAAGTACCGACAAAAGATCGATACTCTCGGAAAATCCTATCCATCATTCAGTTGAAAGTCGTTGGAGCATTGATAAGGCCAAAAGGCATCACCAAAAATTCATACAAACCGAAACTTGTTTGAAAGGCTGTCTTGTAGACATCTCCCAAAGCAATTCTGATCTGATGATATCCGCTTCTCAAATCAATCCTGCTGAAACAAGAGGATCCCTGAAGTCGGTCAAGAATATCATTGATCCTTGGAATCGGAAATTTGTTTTTGATAGTGATTTTGTAGAGGGCTCTGTTATCAATGCACATTCTTCAAGATCCGTCTTTCTTTAATACCAACATCAGAGAGTAGTAGGGTGAAGTACTCGGTTGAATAAGACCCTTTTCAAGAAGGTCTTTCACTTGGTTCATGATCTCTTTATTTTGGGCTCAGCTAACACGGTAAGGTGGCCGGTTCGATGGTGTGCTTCCAAGAATCAGATCGATAGTGTGATCCTCAGGACGAGATGGAGGTAACTCGCTTGGCATGCCCTCAAAGAAACAATCAGCATGTGTGTGGAGAAAATCTCGGCGTTCTTTGTCAAGTTCAGACATGTTCGTTCTGAGTTCATCATTTAACTCTTTCAAACAGATCAAGTAAACAAAGAGACTGGATTTAATTAATTTGGAAATGGCCGAAGCCGATACATCATACAATAGGATCGAACTTGCCCTTCAGTTTTACATGTTGTACCGTCGGATCAACCAACGTTTACAGTTTCAGCCCGCTGTTTTCAGATTTCAGCATCTGCGTTTTCAGCGCATCGTCGTCGAGTCGCCGTCATCGCCATCCTCGCCGACACAGTGTTAGTGTTCAGTAGAAACTCAGCATTTTCCAGATTTCAGCATTTCAGCCCGTCATCGACGTCGTCGTCATTGTCGTCGACAAGTCTATTGCATCTAGACCATTGTACCAAATTTGTGCAATCTATAGCATAGACCTCTCTCGCCATAGAGAGGGGGGCCCGTGGAGGAGGTCTTGAGAACCGTCTGGTGTCGTATTCTTCTCTCTCTCTCTCTCTCTCTCTCTCTCTCTCTCTCTCTCTCTCTCTCTCTCTCAGCACTTTCATTCACAGTAGCATTCACTTTTGTTTGTGATCATTGCACTCTCTCTCTAAAGGAACAGAAGGCTCTCCCTTCCGTAAGTAAAAGGAACCCTTGAGCACAGTTCGAAGCACTCATCTTGAGCAATATCAACATTCACTTCCGCTGCACCTTACATGTTGCACCCGACCACTGGAGTAAAAAAGACTCCTTCCGACCATTTGGGGAAAGAGATGGTCCATCTCAACTTATGAAAGAATAGAGATGCAGCATCAATAGCAGGTCGACCATTGCGCTCGACACATGCTATGATACTCAAAGGATCCCCAGTACGCGACATTTTTTGCGAGCATCCACTTAACAAGGTGCACTCTCAATGGCATGCCGCCATCCGTTCGCTTCTCAAGTCGGCTTTAAAGAAGAAACCCACTCCGGTGGTACGAAGACAAAGGGTATACTCAGAGGATGACTTTGATGAACCTGTTGAGCGAGGAGTCAGTAGACTCGTGAAGACCAAGAGGCAGTCGTGAAGAAGAGTCGAGTAGCAGCCTACCCCGGCTACTTGGGTCGCAAATCTACCTTTGAGGATGCTAGTAAACCAAAGAAACGTGTTCGATTTGAGGATGATCTTTTTTTTCGAGAAAAAGATCCTTCCATTAGTTAATAAAACTACCCATAGGGCTACAATCACCTCTACTAGAAAGGTCTATAGCAACAGCAAGGGGAGACTCTCCCGATGAAAAAACAAAATATGTACAATGGGGGCTAAATCACGAGATGGGAGGAGGAAAGAGCCACACAGGTGGACAGTAGTGTCATCTAGGTGCACCCTGGACCAGGGTGAAGAAGGGCCCTGGGCGCCAGAGTCGCAAGCCTCTCTGCGCTCCCGCATGCGATCAGAACTGCCCTGGAGTCTCTCAAACTGGCCCTTGAGAGTGTGGATCAACTCCAACCAATGTCACGTGACACATCCAGCCCTATGTGTCCGTGCACAAGCTACAGCATGATCAGGGTTCAGTCAGTCCAATCAGTCTAGATTAGAAGTGATATGGCACTTTTGTGAGTCTATTCGTGGACCGTGCATGCCCAGTCACTTAGTGTAGATGCATATCCTCTGGTTGCACACATCATGATCATCAATATTCCCTTCAGAATCCATCAGGTTCAGTCAAGGGAATTTTCCATTGCATTTCGCCAATTTTCCCTATTTTTGGTATTTTTCACTTATTATTTTTAAGTGACTTTCCAACAAAAGTAGGTAGGGCAATTTTGCTAAGTTAATATATAAGCAAACCCAAGTTAGCACTTTCTGGCCGAAGAGGCAACAGGAGCACATGCTCAACAGGTATCTTCTCAGCAAGAACCTGCAGTACCCTCAGCACCCGCGAGCCTTGGCGACCTCCATCCCCAAGCCTAGAGTTTTCAGATCCCCCTTCATCGCCAGACCCTTCCCACCCCTAGTGTTTTCCAGATTGGCTTCACCGCTACAAATACTCAGCCCTAGCGTTTTGGTCCTCTCCAGCAGTCCCCAACTCCTGGCGTTTGCAGAGTTCCATAATCGCCAGCAATCCCCCATGTTCAGCGTTTTTACAAACGCCAGCAAATCAGTCCAGCGTTTTTGGTTTTCAGCCTAAATGCAGTAGTTGGTTCAGCGTTTTCAGCAAGCAGTAGAAGCAGCAGATTCAGCCCTAGTTGGTTGCAGAAGATCCCCATTTTCAGCCCATAAAAACGCAGCCAAAACAGTCATTTTCAGCCACCGAAACAGCCCCGAAGTTCAGCAGATAGAAGACCACAGATTTCAGCCCTAAAGTCGACTTCGTCATCCCCGTCATCATCGCCGACATAGCCTAGACTTGCATCAATCCCATACATTCCATTTGTACCAGATTGTGCAATCATAAGTAGACCACTCTCGCCCACGAGAGTGGGGCCTTCGGAGGAGGGTTTTACGACGTCTCTGGTGTTTTATCTCTCTTCTCTCTCTATCTCTCTATCTCATACACAGGTTTGTGATCATAGCATTCTCTCATTAAGAACGGAAGGCTCTCCCTTCCATAAGAACAAAAGGACCTTGAGCACAGTTCGGAGCACTCATCTTGAGCAAAGCGCAAACATTCATTCCGTTGCACCTAACATTGGTATCTGAGCTTTGGCAATGTTCTGTATCACTTAAGGAAAGAACCACAAGAATTTATTTTGCTTGTTGAGGTCGCACGAACCCAAGTTCGCTTAGGCGTGTCAATTCCTAATCGTGTTTTGTTGAAGAGTGACAGGAATCCCAAGAAAGAAGGGTTTGTCCAGCCTCCCCTTGTGTCTCTTTTCACTCATTGAGAGCGGACCATGTACTTAGCGGCCGGCCAATCGACGTGAGGTGGGAAAAAGCAACCTTGGTGTGAGCGCAAGGCCGCCAAGGGGTGCGCCCGCGGAAAAGAGTAGAACTCGGGTGAAGAGAAGATCCTTCTCCAACGCGGTTTGCAAGCGAAAGAAAACCTCAAGACCCTCAAGAACCCAAAAACCAAGACCCCCAAGAAGCCAAGTTCCTCGTGAACTTAAGAACCCAAGACCACAAGAACCCACAAGAACCCACGACGTCAGAATGGTCATCACTCGAAGCGGAATGGATACTTCGCTTTGTCACGGACACATCCCAACCTTATATGTCCGTGGACAAGCTACACCACAGCAGGGTTCAGTCAGTTCAGTCAAGTCTGGATTAGCAGTGATCTGGCACTTTTGTGAGTCTATTCGTAGACCGTGCATGCCCAATCACTTAGCATAGATGCATATCCTCCGGTTGCACACAGCATGATCATCAGTATTCCCTTCAGGATCCATCAAATTCAGTCAGGTGAATTTTCCAGTGCATTTAGCCTATTTTCCTATTTTTGGTTATTTTCACTTATTATTTTTAAGTGACTTTCCAACAAAAGTAGGTAGGGCAATTTTGCTAAGTTAATATATAAGCAAACCCAAGTTAGCACTTTCTGGCAGAAGAGGTAACAGGAGCTTCCCGCTCAACAGGCAACTTCTCAACAGTACCCCTCTCTCAACACTTAGCCTCGCCATCAAGCACTCTTGCTTGGCGTTTTTCCCACAACAAACACAGCCAGCCTTGGCGTTTTTACTAACGCTAGACAGCCAGCAGATTTCAACGTTTGTAGCGTTTTTCTCCGCATGGTTACTTCAGCCCATTGGCGTTTTTGGACCTCCAACAAGCTAGCGTTTTTGGCAAGGGACAGATTCAGCCAGCGTTTTTGAATCTCAGCCTTTACCGCATCAGACCACAGCGTTTTCAGCCCTATGGACAGCAGTAGATCAGCCCCAAGTTGGTTGCAAATGTTCCCCCATTTTCAGCCATTAAAACGCAGCCAAAACAGTCATTTTCAGCCACCGAAACAGTCCCGAAATTCAGCGATTAGAAGACCTCAGATTTCAGCCATCAAGTCGTCGTCGTCACCACCGTCGTCGTCATCGGCATAGTCCAAGTTGCATCAGTCCATTGCATTCGCATTGTACACCTTTGTGCAATTAAAGTAGACCACTCTCGCCAACAAGAGTGGGGCCTTCGGAGGAGGGTTTTACAACCTCTCGGGTGTCGTATCTCTTCTCTCTCCTTCTCTCAATCTCATTCACTTGCACGGACAATATCCACTCACTTTGTTCGTGATCATAGCACTCTCCATAAGGACGGAAGGCTCTCTCCTTCCCTAAGAACTAAAAGGAACCTTGAGCAATAAAGATCACTAATCTTGAGAAAATACAACATTCATTCCGCTGCACCTTACATTGGTATCAGAGCTTTGGAAGTGTTCTGCATTACTCAAGGAAAGAACCACAAGAAATTTTTTTGCTTGTTGAGGTCGTACGAACCCAAGTTTACTTGGGCGTGGCAATTCCTAATCGTGTTTTGTTGAAGAGTGACAGGAATCCCAAGAAAGAAGGGCTTGTTCACCCTCCCCTTGTGTCTCTTTTCACTCATTGAGAGCGGACCGTGCACTTAGCGGCCGGCCAATCGACGTGAGGTGGGAAAAAGCAACCTTGGTGTGAGCGCAAGGCCGCCAAGGGGTGCGCCCGCAGAAAGGAGTAGAACTCAAGTGAAGAGAAGATCCTTCTCCAACGCGATTTGCAAGCGAAAGAAAACCTCAAGAACCCCAAGAACCCAAGACCCTCAAGACTCAAGAACCCAAGATTCTCACGAATCAAGGACCTCAAGAACCTCAAGACCCTCAAGAACCCAAGTTCCTCGCGAGCTTAAGACCCCAAGATCATAGTGCATGGTCGTCACCCGAAGCAGAATGGATACTTCGCATACAGGTGATGAGCATAAAAGAGGCGACGAAGACTCGTCTCCACCCGGAGATGATTTCTTCAACCCTCCCCCTTCGCCATCTACGCCACCAAGTGCACCAAACCCTATGGAGGCAATGGTTAAGCAAACGATGGCCATGATGGATAGACAAGAAGCAAATCGCCTTGCTCAGGAACGTGAGCGCTTTGCTCAGGACCGTGAGCGCGACGACAGAATTGCAAGAATGGCCGCAGACCACGCAGCCAAGGTCGCACAAGAAGAAGAAAATCGCATTGCTTTAGAACGTGAACGCGATGCAAGAAAAGAAAGAAAAGAACTAAGGAAGCAGGAAGCGGCAGCAAGAGCCACAGCTTTGGAGGCCGAGCGTGAAGCTCGATGAGAGCTACGCACTCAAGAATTGCTTGCCCAAGTCCTAGCCTCGAAGACCGAACCACCCAAAGATCGTGGGAGTTCGTCAAGTGGCGCAAGCCACGACGCGGATTCCAACCATCCAGTCACAGAAAAGTTGACTTTCAGTAAGTATGACAGTAAGATGTATGCTACGGTTATTCATTCTTGGTTGCATCAATTTAATGCTTATTTTGCGACAACTAAGAAAACAGGCAATAGCAAAGTTTTGACGGCAGCTATGTACCTCGCTGGTGATGCCATCAATTCGTACCACGCATGGCAAGAGGCACAGCTAGCCGCGCACCCTAGAGGCAGCCGACGATTTCACGCCCCTCTTTTAGTTGGGCTGATTTCCAAGACAAGCTCAAGGCGCGGTTTATGCCACCTCAATACCTTGCACGATTGAAGGACGATTGGCGCGCTCTCAAGCAAAATGGTATGCCGGTTATGTCTTTTTCTAATCGTGTTTTGCAGCTAGGTACCCAATCACGCATGTCGGATGATGAGCGCAAAGAGGCTTTTCTCTTTGATTGGACGAGTATATCAAGTACGATGTCGAGGTATTCGATCCAATCGATCTCAACAAGGCGGTAGCGATTGCTCTCGCACAGGAAATGAAGCACAACAAAGGAAAGCCTAAGGAGAACAAGACTTCCACAAGTACCTCGCAGACTTCTCAGAACCCTCAGAACGGTAAGAACGGTAAGAATGGTAAGAATGATAACTCTTCTAACCAATCTTCCAACAGTATCTCATCAAAGAATTCTTCCAATGAATCTAAGGGTAAGGCTAGCACAACTGCTAAACCTAAGCTTACTCCAGATGAAAAGGTAGCACAAGGAATTGTAGGAGGATACATCACGTCGGAAGAACAAAGCACTTATTCTAAGGAAGGTCGTTGTTTTCATCGTCACATTAAGGTTCACATAAAAAGAACATGTCCTAAGCTGGAATCGAATAAGTCTAAAGAACCCACAGCACCCACTACATCTGTCAATGCAATGAATGATAACACGATTGTGCCCAACGTTTCTCAGGACCCTCCCATTGATGATTCTCTCATTAAATGTTATGGTCGTACATCGGGGCACCGTTTTGTCATATTGTTTGACCCAGGTAGTATGCATGATGTGATCAATCCCTCTCTTGTTGAGAGAGCCCGCCTCGAAGTTAGTAAGAGATCTCCTATCGAGGTCTCTGGCTTTCTTCCCGGAATGAACGCTCTCATCACGGAGGAGTGCCTTGATGTGTTGTTTGCAATTCAAAAAGCTGCCTTCACTCGAAGATTTGTTGTCTCTCCTTTTCCAGGATGTGATATGATTTTGGGCATTCGATGGTTTCGTGATGCTAACACTCTCATTGATTGGGAGGCTAACACTTTCACTCTCAATGCCAAAAGCGATTCTCCCATTGTCATTCATGGAGAGGACATTGTTCCTTCTCCATCTCTCATTGCTAATATGCAGGACAAGGTTGAAAGGATTCGGGAGAAGGAGACTCTCTCAGTCTCTTTTTCTCCAAAACATGATACACAAGATTTGCATGATTATGAGAAGCATGATGTTTTGAAGGATAATGATTTGCATGATGATTTGGATGATAAAGACAAGCATGATGAATTCCATAAAGATGATGTGATTGTTCACAAGGATGATGTGTTAGTTGATGCTTTTTCTAGCGAAGCTAACCTCGTTGTAGATTCGATCAATCACAAAGATCCGATCTTGGCTCTCGAGCCTTGGTCCAAAGAACCCTCACAGGAAGTATTATGCGTTCGCATGATTGATACGCACGCATTGTTCGAGTGTTTCATTCGTGAAGGTTTCCTGTATTTTAGTCAGCATCGTTATGTGATCCCTTTTCCTAGGCATGACATATTATATGTTGAGCACGTTTCTCTCATGGATGAGCACGAATGTATGCGGATTGTTCATGAAAAGCTGAAAAGTTTGTATATACGAAAGTCGCATTCCATGTCTCTTCCTTGGCATGACACAGTTTCCAAAAGAGCACATGACAGTATGAGCACCAAGCATGGGCATTTCCATTGTGATTTGCCACAGTTGATTGACTTCGATCAAACAGAAAAGATTCGACCTCATTGTTTGCATGTGTTTGATGAACGGGTTGTCACTCCATCTATTTGTTCATCTACATTGCATGCACAATCTTTAGAGAAGACAATATTTTTTTCCTTCACTTTACATGGAATGGGTATGTTCATAGTTTTGTGTTGGAGATGGTTTCATGAATTTTCAGCCATGGAGATTCTTGAAGACGAAAGAAGCAGATCTCTAGACGAAGTTGAAGCATCAAAGGAGCCACAGAAGACTTTGAGTCGCTTTCGGCGCGGCCCAAAGAAGCAAGCATTGCAGACCTTTATGAAGTTCAAGTACCGCACGACCCACACATCAGAGTGGGCCGGCGAAGAGTCCCTTCCAGAATTCCGGATGTTGTTGGCAATCTCCCTCGACGCCATACAGTTCGGTACCAGTACCTCACTTTGAAAAGGATGGGATGTCACCTGACACATCCCAACCCTATGTGTCTGTGGACAAGCTACACCACAGCAGGGTTCAGTCAGTTCAGTCAAGTCTGGATTAGCAGTGATCTGGCACTTTTGTGAGTCTATTCGTAGACCGTGCATGCCCAATCACTTAGCATAGATGCATACCCTCTGGTTGCACACAGCATGATCATCAGTATTCCCTTCAGGATCCATCAGATTCAGTCAGGGGAATTTTCCAGTGCATTTAGCCTATTTTCCTATTTTTGGTTATTTTCACTTATTATTTTTAAGTGACTTTCCAGCAAAAGTAGGTAGGGCAATTTTGCTAAGTTAATATATAAGCAAACCCAAGTTAGCACTTTCTGGCAGAAGAGGCAGCAGAAGCTTCCCGCTCAACAGGCAACTTCTCAGCAGTACCCCTCCCTCAGCACTTAGCCTCGCCATCATCACCCCACTCCTGGCGTTTTCCTTCCACAGTAGAGCCTCGCCATCAAGCACTCTTGCTTGGCGTTTTTCCCACAACAAACACAGCCAGCCTTGGCGTTTTTACTAACGCTAGACAGCTAGCAGATTTCAACGTTTGTAGCGTTTTTCTCCGCATGGTTACTTCAGCCCATTGGCGTTTTTGGACCTCCAACAAGCTAGCGTTTTTGGCAAGGGACAGATTCAGCTAGCGTTTTTGAATCTCAGCCTTTACCGCATCAGACCATAGCGTTTTCAGCCCTATGGACAGCAGTAGATCAGCCCCAAGTTGGTTGCAGATGTTCCCCCATTTTCAGCCATTAAAACACAGCCAAAACAGTCATTTTCAGCCACCGAAACAGTCCCGAAATTCAGCGATTAGAAGATCTCAGATTTCAGCCATCAAGTCGTCGTCGTCACCACCGTCGTCGTCATCGGCATAGCCCAAGTTGCATCAGTCCATTGCATTCGCATTGTACATCTTTGTGCAATCAAAGTAGACCACTCTCGCCGACAAGAGTGGGGCCTTCGGAGGAGGGTTTTACAACCTCTCGGGTGTCGTATCTCTTCTCTCTCCTTCTCTCAATCTCATTCACTTGCACGGACAATATGCACTCACTTTGTTCGTGATCATAGCACTCTCCATAAGGACGGAAGGCTCTCTCCTTCCCTAAGAACTAAAAGGAACCTTGAGCAATAAAGATCACTAATCTTGAGAAAATACAACATTCATTCTGCTGCACCTTACACGCTTGGAGGTGATGAGCATGAGAGAGGCGAAGAAGAATTTTCCCCACCAGGAGGTTTTTCTGACCCTTCCCCATCTACGACAACGATTGCACTAACTCCTATGGAGAAATTGGAGTTGTTGTTTATGGAACAGAATTTACAACGCGAAGCAAGAAATGCCGCAAGAATAGCAGCCATAGAGCGCAAATACCAAGAAAGAATGGCAACCATAGCGCGTGAGAGCGAGCAAGCACGCTTGGAAGCCAAAGAACGACAAGCCAAATTGGATCGTGAATGCAAAGAAAGAAAAGCAGAAATGGAACGCAGACACGCAGAAGACGAAGCAGAAAGACAAGCAAAGAACAAAGCAAGACAAGCAGAATTTGATCGCGAGATCAAAGCAAGGAGGGAAGAGTTCTTGCGACTCTTTTCTCAAGCTCAAGCACAGATGCAAGAGATTCGGGAAAAGGAGACTCTCTCAATCTCTTCTTCTCCAAAGCATGACACACAGGATTTGCATGATTATGTAAAGCATGATGATGATTTGATTGATAATGATTTGCATGATGGTTTGAATGACAAAGATAAGCATGATGATTTGCATGATCAAGATGTGATTTCTCACGAGCATGATGAGTTGCATGAAGAGGATGTGGTTGTTCACAAGGATGATGTGTTAGTTGATGCTTTTACTAGCGAAGCTAACCTCGTTGCAGATTCGATCAATCACGAAGAACCGATCTTGGCTTTCGAGCCGAGGTCCAAAGAACCCCCACAGTACGATTCGATCATTCAAGAAGAAGTGATCTTGGCTCTCGAGCCTAGGTCCAAAGAACCCTCACAGGAAGTATTATGTGTTCGAATGTTTCATTCGTGATCGTTTCCTGTATTTTAGTCAGCGTCTTTATGTGATCCCTTTTACTAGGCATGACATTGTACGTTGACGGTTGAGCACGTTTCACTCATGAATGAGCACGAATGTCTGCGGACTTTTCATGAAAAGGTGAAAAGTATGTATGTACGGAAGTCACATTCCACGTCTCTTCCTTGGCATGACACAGTTTTCGAACGAGCACATGAAAATATGAGCACCAAGCATGGGCATTTCCGTTGTGAATTGCCACAGTTGATTGCTCTAGATCATAAAAGAAAGATTCGATCTCATTGTTTGCGTGTATGTAGTGAACGGTTTGGCATTCCGTCTATTGGTTCATTTACATTACATGCACAGTCTTTGAGGAAGACAAGAATTTTTCCACTCACTTTACATAGAATAGGTATGTTCATGGTTTTGTGTTGGAAGTGGTTTCAGGAATTTTCAGCCATGGAGATTCTTGAAGACGAAAGAAGCAGGACTCTCAACGAAGTCGAAGCATCGAAGCAGCCACAGAAGACTTTGTGTCGCTTTCGACGCGGCCCAAAGAAGCAAGCGTTGCAAACCTTTATGAAGTTCAAGTACCGCACGACCTACACATCAGCGTGGGCCGGAGAAGAGTCCCTTTCAGGATTCCGGATGCTATTGGCAATCTCCCTCGACGCCATACAGTTCGGTACCAGTACCTCACTTTGAAAAGGAGGGGATGTCACGTGACATATCCAGCCCTATGTGTCCGTGGACAAGCTACAGCATGATCAGGGTTCAGTCAATCCAATCAGTCTAGATTAGAAGTGATCTGGCACTTTTGTGAGTCTATTCGTGGACTGTGCATGCCCAGTCACTTAGTGTAGATGCATATCCTCTGGTTGCACACATCATGATCATCAGTATTCCCTTCAGAATCCATCAGATTCAGTCAGGGGAATTTTCCAGTGTTAGCCTATTTTCCCTATTTTTGGTATTTTTCACTTATTATTTTTTAGTGACTTTCCAACAAAAGTAGGTAGGGCAATTTTGCTAAGTTAATATATAAGCAAACCCAAGTTAGCACTTTCTGGCAGAAGAGGCAACAAGAGCACATGCTCAATAGGCATCTTCTCAGCAAGAACCCGCAGTACCCTCAGCACCCGCGAGCCTTGGCGACCTCCATCCCCAAGCCTAGCGTTTTCAGATCCCCTTCATCACCAGACCCTTCCCACCCCTGGTGTTTTCCAGATTGGCTTCACCGCTACAGATACTCAGCCCTAGCGTTTTGGTCCTCTCCAACAGTCCCCAACTTCTGGCGTTTGCAGAGTTCCATAATCGCCAGCAATCCCACATGTTCAGCGTTTTTACTAATGCCAACAGATCAGTCCAGCGTTTTTGGTTGTCAGCCTAAATGCAGCAGTTGGTTCAGTGTTTTCAGCAAGCAGTAGAAGCAGCAGATTCAGCCCTAGTTGGTTGCAAAAGATCCCCATTTTCAGCCCATAAAAACGCAGCCAAAAACAGTCATTTTCAGTCACCGAAACAGCCCCAAAATTCAGCAGATAGAAGACCACAGATTTCAGCCCTAAAGTCGACTTCGTCATCCCCGTCGTCATCGCCGACATAGACTTGCATCAGTCCCATACATTCCATTTGTACCAGATTGTGCAATCATAAGTAGACCACTCTTGCCGATGAGAGTGGGGCCTTCGGAGGAGGGTTTTACATCGTCTCTTGTGTTTTATCTCTCTTCTCTCTCTATCTCTCAGTCTCATACACAAGTTTGTGATCATAGCATTCTCTCATTAAGAACGGAAGGCTCTCCCTTCCACAAGAACAAAAGGAACCTTGAGCACAGTTCGGAGCACTCATCTTGAGCAAAGCGCAAACATTCATTCTGCTGCACCTAACAACCAAAAATCACGAACAATCTTCGCTGGTGGAACGGGGCGAGCCTCAAAAATGTGGAAGCAGCGGACCCGCCAAAAGAACCAAAGTGTCAAGCCACAGATGAGCTCCCAACACACCACTCTCTCACTGCACCACTCTTGGGGGGTAAGCTATGTGGCAAGCTGAAGTGTAGGTCAACCTAGGTGGAAGCCAACTCAAACTGCAACGCAGGGCCCGTAAAAGTGGACCAGGCTGCAGCACTCCCAAGTGTATTGTCAAGCTGTGGAAAGAGTTCGCATCAGCCGAAGAACCCAAGCCAAACCTGTTGTGCCATGGGACAGTCCCACAAACAGTGTCGCTGACTCTCCAAAGGATGACCACAAGCTGCACACGCTGTCAAAAAGCCATTGTGTACTAACCAACTCCCAACTATTATAGCTCTGAG
This sequence comes from Adiantum capillus-veneris, assembly GCF_014529385.1. NCBI lineage: Eukaryota > Viridiplantae > Streptophyta > Polypodiopsida > Polypodiales > Pteridaceae > Adiantum > Adiantum capillus-veneris. The sequence continues at coordinate 51,359,198 of NC_140951.1, read as the reverse complement.
TGTAACAAGCAACTGGAACAAAGTGACTCTCCTCGGCTATCTGGAGTCCCACAACGGCTCACAAAAACCTCACAGGAACTCAACTGTGAGACCCTCCTACCAATGAAGTGTTGTAGTAGGACGAGCCTCCCTCCGTGCTGCCAGTATGTGACACCCCAGTCGAACTGTGTATTGAAAGAATGGGATCCCAACGTGATCGGCTGAAGAGAAAGGGTCTCTCCAGAACCACTCTCCAGGCTCCCACTGCACTTGTGCTAGAGGGCAGCTCTCCCAAGCCCAAAGCTGCCAGTGGCCTGTCTCAAGAGCTGCAGGGTCGAGATCTAAGACATAGGTCCTCCCCTTGAGTCCAAAACTCGTATCCTCTAAAAGCAGCACTCGACAAACTGAGGAGCCTTTACTGAGACTCTGTGAAGGCGACCCTCACCCTAGATCTCAAAGAACATGTGAGGTACGAACTCTACCAACCAGGTGGCCTCTCTGCGTGATGACCATGAGGTTCCAAACAAGGGGTTGCCTCAAGCACTCCTCCGTGCAAGTGGGCTGATGCTGCTCTATGCCACTCCTCAACAGCTCCCAAGATCTAGGCAGGCTCGCAGCAAAATGGTCCTCTAACCTCCTGCTCTGGATGTTGGAGGTCTAGTACGTCAGTACTTACCACTGTCTACTGAACTAGTTGTCTGTTTTGCAAGCATAAACAAGAGCGAATATAATTCTTTCAAGGGGAGGGGGGTGGTGGGGGGGGAGGGTATGTCACAAAGTGATGATGTGGCATGGCCTGAAGGACACAACTCAGACAGGAGAGGGCCTTTACCCTAGAAGCAGCAGGAGGAGGCGTACTCACCAACTTCACCGAATGGGGCAAATTATTTGAAAAGTTTTAACCAACTTATGGGACCTCGTCTGATGGGGCCCAAGTGACTAAAGATATTTAACATTAAGTAGAACACTCGCACACAAAAGATTAGTGTAAAAACTGCCAACCTGGCACTACTATACGAACATGCCGAAAATCACGTTGACATGCTGGCATGGCAAACTATAAGGACAATTCCGTGTTTTTCGCTGACAGGTGCTAACGTGGCAAGTGTACAGCTTTCTGCGTTTTACATTGTTGGTAACCTAGAGGCTAGCGCTAGCTTTTGGGTCCCAAATGCTTTTAGAACTATTGCTTTTCATGTAAGTGCTTTTGGCCAAGGGCCTTTGGGAGCATTGTGGAGAGAGGACCCTCGGACCTTCTACTTGTGGAAGCTTAATAATAAAGAAATACCAAGAAGGGGCGCCAAGTCTCTAAGGCCAATATCTTTGGGTGTGAAACTCCGCCATGCCATGTCGTCTCTTTGTCTCACTTTTGTTCGGTTCTTTAAGATTCTCTCGCGTGTGTTGCATTAGATCTTTGGCTTGGGGTGTCCAAGTCTATTACGGTAGGCATTATGGAGTGTTCCCATACATTGCATTAGTACCAAGCCTAGGTAGTTTCTACATATGAAGCACCTCTTATTAGTAGGTTCTTAAACTTATTATTATTAATAACTGACAATTTTATCCAGCATTTGCAGAATCGTGGGTCTTTATTAAGCCTTGCCGGATAGCTGACCCCAAGGTCACTAATAAATTAGTTACATATAAAAATGACCCCAAGGTCACCACTAAATCATTAAAAGTTAGTACCCACGGTACCTTATGGGCAGCCAACCCATCCGTAGCCTCATCCCCTAGCGTTTTTCAGCATGGTAGCAAGTGTGATCAACACGTGCACGGTGCAAGTGAAACATGATTCAGGTAGTGAGATATTCAAATTGATAGATTTAGACCGTGATCTTCTAGACTACTACTAAGTGAAAATGATTGGAAGGAAACTCCTTGGCAAATAGTCCTCACGTCGAAAAGATCGTGTCATTGAATCTCTAGATGTGAGGAGCTTTTGTGTAGAGCTCAACCCATCTTTCAATCGTTGAGTCTAGTACAGTGCCTACTCCATCGAAGAAGCCACTTCGCTCTTAAAAAAAAATATCAACACGATTGTGAATAGAAGTCTTATGGTTATCTCTTGTTAGAATAATCATGGATATAGGCTGACGGTATTTTGCCTAGTGGTAGCATTATGTCTTGAGAGATTTCACTAGTGAGGTGATTCTAATTTGCCATAGATATCCATATAGAGGACGGTGAGGCTTGGATGTCATGGCTAGAATCTAGATAGATTGATTGCATCTAAGTCCGAGAAGGACCAAGTGATTGATGATTGATCACTGTTATCATAGATCTAGTGTAAATCATCAAAGATCTAGTGTGAAGTCTGGATTAAAAACCTGAATGTTCAATGTGCGTTGTGAATTGTGTTATTCTTGACCGTTTTCAAAAATGGATAAGGATATGTGCTAGTGCATGCTTTGTGAATGAATTGTCTTTTGGGCATGATCATCGGAATCTTTCTAAGGAGTCAAGTGTCTACTAAAGAATCCGTTTTAGGTTTGTTTGAAGGCATAATCGAGGGCAATCTTTTTCTGTTTTTTCCCTTTTTAGAAGGGGGCATGTGTCACATGCACATCCAACCCTATGTGTACGTCTACTTCTAGGGTTTAGGAAGCCTAGGAAGTGTTCTGGCACCTTTGTGAGCTTGTCCGGACTCCGCAGGCCGTGCATGTCCAGGCACTTAAAGTAGCTGCATACCCTCTGATTGCACAACCCAAGATCATTAGCATCAGTAGCTAGTACCTAGCATGAGCATTTTCCACCGCATGGTTGTAGTTCCAACCTCACGTGTGTGACACCTCTTATAAGTCATTTTATTAAAAATAACTTTTGAAATTCTTTTTTGTTAGTTTGTTGAAAAGCTTGCCCTACCCAACATATAGTTCCTATAAATCAAACCCATTGGGCACTCAGTAGAAGCAGAAGACAAGCTAAGTGCACAAGAGTGTAGAGTGCAACCAGACAGCTTGCCCCAACGTTTTCTTACAAGATCAGCCAGCGTTTTTAGAGATCCATCCTCACCATTTTCAGCCTTCATCAGCGTTTCAGTTTTCAGCCCTTAGCCTCGCGAGAACCCGCTCCCACCCGGGAGCAGATCCTTGCCAGTTTCCCTGTCAAGATAGGGATCAGCCTAGCGTTTCCAAATTTCAGTAGATCAGCCCAGCGTTTCTAGATTTTCAGCCAGATCAGCCAATGTTTTTGCATTTCAGCCCTAGCCCACGAAGCGGTTGCAGATCCAAGCCGCAGTACGCCGCAGTAGCAGATCCACAACCAAAAAACCTAGCGTTTTCAGTTATCAGCCTGACGCCATCGCCGTCGACACCATCACCGTCATCGCAGATCCCTATCTTGACAACGACACCTTCGTCGCCATCGTCATAGATCCCGGACTTGACGACGACAGCGTCGTCATCGTCACGGTCTCCCATCATCGTCATCATCACTACCACAGCACCTAGAAGCATTGTACCAGACTTTGTGCAATCTAAAGCAAATACCTCTCTAGCAATAGAGAGGCGGGCCCTTGGACGGGGGTTTGGGACCCCATCTGGTGTCGTCTCTCTCTCTCTCTCTCTCTCTCTCTCTCTCTCTCTCTCTCTCTCTCTCTCTCTCTCTCTCTCTCTCTCTCTTTGGAAAAAGTCAGGGCTGTATATTATTGAGTACAATATAATCCCCAACAGAAGCCAAAATAGCCTATCACGTGGGGTGTACAAGCTGAATGTAAGGAAGAGAGCCACTATAGTGACAACTCGACTAAAACAATCTCACGGTGGTCGATGTGACGAGTGGAGGAGAAACCACCGAGGAGGGGCATAATGCCACATAATCTGTCCACCTGTAAGTGTGAAGAAGAGTGGGGATCGTGCCAAACGCCCAAGGAAGGCAAATCGGCGTGGCAGTGAGGGTATCCTGAAGGAGCTGTGGAGCCACGCTGAGAATGTGGAGACAACGAGCTCTCCAAACATTCCATAGTGTAATACTAGTGATGACTGAAAAAACCTCATCACGTGTCTGAGAATCCCCCTACCAAGCAATCTGTGGTAGCATAGCCAAAGTCCCTCACCGATAACCAGCCGAGGTAAGCATAAAGGCTGGATCTGTGTCTGAGCCCTCATAAAAAAGATGGGGGCCGGGCATCGGCATCGGCATCAACCATGAGACAGATCCCCAAGTAAGAAATCCATGCTGAACACCTGCTCTGCTAAGTAGAAAGCAAACTGCAAGCCACACTACATGGGAAGTTGAGCATGACCAAAGACAATGTGCAGGTGACTCAGGGAGTCGCAAAGGACAGTGAGTACATAACGGATCATGACCCATAGTAGCTAGCCAAGTCCCAATTGGAAGTCCCGCATGCGCAATCATCCACATGAAAAAAGAAATACGACAAGCCGCATGTAAATCCCAGATGGCGGACCAAAACTGCTGCAGATAGGCATGAGAGAGACATGAACGTAACCAGAAACGCATACGAGTGGGCTACTCTGGCTGCTGTCTCATCAATGCTAACCGTCCAATCCTGACAGTGTACTCAAAGAAGGATACAGGTACACAGGTGGGGTCAGAGTGAGGCCAATGCCACTCTCCTAGGTCCCAATAAAGCTGAGATCGGGCACGACCCTCCCACACCCAAAGCCTCCAAAGTGCAGCATCAACGGAAGCGAAACGAGGATCAACACAACGACGCTTCTTGCGGGAGCCAACTACTCTGATGGCCTCCCATCGAGCTCTGGGAAGGACAGGGTGCGGAAAGGTGGCATCATATGTCAATCTAGCATGAATCCCCTCAGACTGGTCAGTATCAATTGTGAACAGCATGGTGTCTAAACGAACTAATAAGAGAGTGCTCTAAGCAAAGAGGCCTTCCCAGCCACAATGGGGAGGCATCTGAACCGTGCCTCTCATGACTGCATCCCATTGTGAAGGAACGACGGAATCAATCTCAAGCAATCTGTCTGTCACCCCGCGACCAATGTCATAATGTTCTGCCACAAAATCAGCATCTAGCATCCGTGTCTGATGAAACAACCGCATAGAGGCAGCAGGGCCAGCGTCCCAGGCAACGCAATCAATGTGAGTCCTCTCTCCAAGCTAACGGGGTGGATCAACCGAAGAATCAAGAACTGCAGCATTCCAAATGAGAGGCTGGCGCTCAATCTCCTCACGACATGAGGGAGGTGAGCGTATGATAGCCCGTCGCATGGAAAGTTGGAAACCCAAATCTGAAGGAGTGATCGGATGAAGGGGGAGAGGGAGGTGGTGGACAAGGGGGCATCCGTAAAGAGAAAACGATACCCTGTCTGCCAAGTATGACCATCTCTAGTGCCGAGTCGTGGAGTCACTGCGCAAAGAGCGGCCTGAAGAAGCATCTTCCAAGGTTCTTGTCCGAGAAAAAGACCCCGAACAATAAGCTTGGTAAGAAGGGCGCGGCTCTGTAACTCTGGATCAATAATGCCAAGGCCTCCCTTTGACCCAAGACGAATGATCGTGGACCAGCGAACTCAAGCACGGGTATCAATAGTCCCGTCTGTGCCACTCCATAAAAAGTTCCGCACTAGGCGGCGGAGCGGAGCCATCACACCAGAATGTAACATCCAACAAGAAGCCGTATACCATACTGTAGCCAGAATGACCTGGTTGGCGACCAATGCACGACCAACCAACGACAGATGACGTGAAGACCAATGGCATAGCTTCCTGCGAATAGACTATAGTACGGGTGCAAACTGTTGCTGTGAGGTAACATCTAATCCAACCTGAAAGCCCAGATATCTGCATGTCTGACCCGGTCGCAGCCATGTGAAACCATCAGCTACCCCCCAAGTAGGTATGTCATCCCTGCCAACCAGTAACCCATAGGATTTATGCCAGTTAATGCATGCACCACTGGCAATGCAAAAAACCTCTAGGGCCTCCCGCATGGCATCAAGAGCAACTAGCAAATAGCGTAACATGAGCATAGTATCATCAGCAAACTCCTGATCGATAAGGTCTGGAGCTGTAGGTACTGGCATGGTCAAGCCACAAAATGCATGACTCTGAGCACGAAGAAAGTCGGACATAGTCTCTCCTACAAACAGATACAGATATGCTGCTAGAGGACATCCCTGACGAACAGATCGAGAAAGCTCAAAACTGCGACTGACACGACCACCAATAGAATAGCACTGCTGGCAGTCCTGAAGAGAGCGGAAATGCCTGAGATCCATCTCGAAGGGAAACCCATCCTGGCTAATGTTCCTTCGAGAAAGTCCCACTCAACACGATCGTATGCTTTCTCGAAGTCAAGGATGAAAAAAGCGAGAGGCTCAGAAGATGATCTGGCCCACTCCACTGCCTCATAAAAAGTGAAGATATTATCCAGGATGCATCGATCCATGACAAAGCCTGTCTGAGAAGTATGAAAAGAACGGCCGCAAGCGATGGCTGATTATTAACGCTAATATCTTATAGACTGAAGGGAGTAGGGTAATAGGTCTCCACTGTCGGAGCTGAGTGGTGTCACTCCCCTTCGGAATAAGAGATATATGAGACCTGAACAAAGATCCGGATGCATATATCCTGATGCAAAGATGTCCTGACAACCGCGAAGCAGTGGTATATGCAATACATCCCAATATGTCAAAAAGAAAGCTCTAGTGAGGCCATCCTCTCCTGGACAGGAGGATGGATCAAGACTCTCCATAGCAGCATGGAGCTCTGCAAGTGTGAAGGGTGCCAACAAGATCTCTGCCATAGTGTCGATACAACGGTGTCGCGTGTGATGCCAGATCTGCTCACGTGCATGTAACACCTCAATAGTGCATACATCAGCAGTGAACAATGTCTCAAAATAATCTGCAGACATATCAAGTATAACATCAGGATGCATATGTAGTGTCCCCTGAGCATCGCACAGAGTCCGAAGGGTGGTGCCAGGAGGGCGCTCTTTATGCGCAACAAAGAAGTCTTTATTCATTCGATTAGCTTTAGCTATCCAATGAGATACTGAAGCATGATGAGTGAACTCAGACCTAGCCTCATGTACGCGACGAATCTCCTCTGTGAGCTCTCTCTGTCTACCAGAGAGAAGCATCCTGAGGCCACTCCTCGAGCAAGCACTGAGTGGAACCAAGAGAGATGTGAAGATCAGACTCGCGTACCCTCAACTGACGATGAATAATAGCGGTCTGATCACGGCAGTAAATACTAGACTGAGTAATGCAATGAGCAAGAAACTCTCCAGGGGTCCACAATAAGAAGCATCCGTGGACCATAAGTCACAAATCTGTTGTTGCAATACTGGAGTGGTGAGAACACTGTCAGGGATGCGGCAGCCTCACCTCTGTGCAAAGGATCTAGTGAAGGAGATAAACAATGAGATGGGTAATGATCTGAGAGGCTGGTCCCTCTCCATATAGTAGTGAATCCACCTAGAGCTGCTGCCCAAAGGCCAATGTAAAACGATCAAGACGCTCTAATAATCTCCCCTGCTGTCTCTGAAACCCTCAAGAGTAATGAAGTGTAGCAGGGTGGTGACCAAAAGAGGGTATATGCCAGGCGTCAACACCCTGAATAGCTAGAAGAAATCGATCCCAAGCTGGCTGCTCATCGGGGAGAGATGGATGATAGAACTGGAGGCGTGATGGCTTGCTCATCGGGAGAGATGGATGATAGAACTAGAGGTGTGATGGCTTGCCAATCAGAGTCGCTCTCAACGTTGTTGAAGTCACCTCCAACAACCCAAGAGTCTACAGCAGGTAGAACAGCAGCCAAAGAGGACCAATATGTAGCCCTCTCCCGAGGAGTAGTGGGTGCATAGACTGACATAAAACCAATGATAGATTCCCGAATCCGAATAGAAACATAAACTGCTCTGCCAGCGACAAGGGTGCCATGCTGCTGAACTGAGGCTAAGTAACGTGGTCCCACTGAGATGCATACACCGCAACTCTGTCCATGAAGGCCCAGAGCAGGCTCCCAAAAAGTGCGGGCGCCCGAGGGCATGAGATTTCCAAAGGGAGTGGCAATCTTATGCTCCTGTACTAGCAATATATCCACAGTGCCCACTACATGAGAGTGTAAATCTCTGCGAAGTAAAAGCTTACGGGAACCTTTTACCCGAGAAGTCTGTAAACCATTAACATTCCAAGAAACTACATGTAACTACTAACTGCGCATCTTCTTGGAGGCAGCTAGGCCATCCAAGGGGTGAGCTTCAGGCGGTAGGAAAGCTACCCGCAAGCCCTCTCTAAGATATGGTGTCTCATTGCACCAACTGCGGACCTCAGCTTGTTTACATTGCATTACCGATGCTGCAGCTTTGACACCCCAAATGCACATAGACATAGGAAGCACCACATCTGAGGATACATGAATGACCATAGGCAGTGAATAGCAAGCATAAACATCACTCCACTCCATAGCACCAATACATGAAGGGTAGTGGGGAGACAAAACATCAAGAGCGGAAGGAGCCAACCATAAATGAAGCTGAGCCATAGTCTATGCGTGCACAAAATGTAGAACCTGATCCTCGGACCATTCCTGAGCAACATGGAATGGAAGGAAAAAGGAATAGGTAGGCTGAGAGCGACTGCCTATTAAAGAGGGAACACAACCTGTCTTGTGATGCATAAGATAGAGCTGCACCCGCAATGGCCCTTCCGAGTCACCGCACATCTCAGCCCGATGAGTGCCCCAGAAAAGAGGGCAAGAGCTGAGAAAACTGCGTGAGACGTAAGTATGAGCTGCTGAGGGAGGGGGAGGACCAGAAGGTGGAGGGGGGAGAGTAAGGGCGAGAGGAAGAGGAGGAGAAGGAGAGGTAGTAGCGGTGAATGATCCATCTGCATAGAAACAGGGACCTCAGGAAGAGGGGAAGGAGCGGACGGAGGAACTGCAGGTGAAGGAGGAGCTGGTAGCAGAGGTAAGTGGTCCTGTCGCGAAGAAGAAGAATGGCGAGGAGATGCAGGGGGTAAGGGGGTGGTGGAAACCTGAGAGGGAGCTAGAGAGGTAACACTGGGAGCTGGCTGCGCTGCTGGTTGCTGACGAGGACGAAAGGAATGATTACGACCCACTCTCTGCCATGCTGCCTCAGTGTGAGCTGAAGCGGAGGGAGGAACAGGGAGGGCGGGAGCTCGAGGAGCGCCTGTAGGCTGCTGAGGTGCTTGAGTAGTAGATGGGTGAGAAGTAGGAACCTGCTGTTGGCGCTGACCACGTGGCTGAGCATGACTGCCGCGGGCCGGCTGTTGTTGCCGCCGATGACATGGCTGGGTGGGGCAATCTAGCGCCAAGTGTCCCATCTCGTGACAGCGTAAGCACTGTCCTGGGCGGCAGTGACTACCATACAGAGAGAGTAGTCTCGATCACGCACAGCCGGACACGTTCACACGCTGCTTGGGAGCAGGTTCGTGCCCTCTCTCTCTCTCTCTCTCTCTCTCTCTCTCTCTCTCTCTCTCTCTCTCTCTCTCTCTCTCTCTCTCTCTCTCTCTCTCTCTCTCTCTCTCTCTCTCTCTCACACACACACACACACACACACACAGTTTGCATTCTACTCATGTTTGTTCATTGCACATTCTCTCATTGAGTCAAAGAAGGCTCTAGTAAAAGGAGCCTTAAGCACATACTATTCACTCATCCTGGGCCATACACCATCATTCACTTCCGTTGCACATTACAGTAGGGGAGGGGGGGAGAGAGTGGGGTATCTCACAGAGTGGTAATGTGGCATGACCACAACAGCTTGAAAGAGAGTAGAAGCTGAAGCCTGAACCGGAACAAAGCTACCCACCAATCTCTCAGAGCAACTGATTGCAACATGCACCACAAATCGCGGGCCAGCTTATAGACCTCCTGACATGGTAGGTGTTCAGATCTACCAACATGAAAGATATGCAACAAAATTTGTGCTTTCAGCCTCAATTATGAAAGCACAAACAGTGAGAACCTCCACTGACGAAGCTGTGAACCACACATGCAACACGACAGCTATAGGAAGGAGGGCACGCAAAGGGGCAATGGCATCGGCCATCACAAGCTTGAGCAGGCGAACTGCACACATAGGGCCCCGATAGCAAGGGCTTACACACAATCCCCCACCATGACCCTACTACCGATTTAAGACAAGATATGAAGAGATGCTCAGCTTCCAAACTAACACCGGTTTCTCAAGGTGTCTCCACAACGTCAACAATGTTGTTTCTAAGAGGTATACCAGCTATACATGAAAGGGGTCTTGCATCGCCTTCTTACTGTTGTTTTCGACCATCCTTTTGCATCTTTTAATATTACTTCAACGGCATCAAGCTAATTGCTTACAGCATTGGCCACCAGGTTTGAAGTATGAACTAGCCTTCAGTTTAAGGGCGATTAAGAAGTCTTATAACTATGATCGTTGATTGCTTTAGGGCATTCAAAGTGTGACCACTACACTCACCACTGTTTTCGACCATCATTTTGCATCTTTTGTTGTCAATTTGACCCTATCATAATTAATACTTGCAGCATTGGCCACCGGGTGTGAGCTGTGAACCAACCTTAGCTTAAGGGCAATTAAAAAGTCCTATAAATATGACCCTTGACTCGTTTGTAAACAATCAAAGTATGATCACCATACTTGAACTCTAATCCCTTGGCAGCTTCAGCCACAGTAGTCGAAGTGTTCGTAATGTGGCTAATGACTACACTATAGGATGGGGACATGGAGAGTGATCGTCAAGGACTACCAGAGGATCCTCTGTAAAGTGTGAGTTTCAGATCAACCAAACATTATGGCAATATCAAACATATTGTAACTTTGAAACATAATGCTCAAAAAATGGATAGTTGAAGCACATCTCTTATTGTCAGAAATAGGTTCTATACTCACAAAATACCTTGAAGACTATATCAAAACAAGGCATAAGTACAGCTAGTCTTCAAATGATCTCTTCACTGCCTTACAATGGTGTTAAAATGTTTACCAGAAACAGCACTTAAACCTCTTTCGAAGTTACATTTTTGTATGCTTTGTTGTTTTGAAAACACCAACAGATCTCTGAGCAGGGAGGAAAAACTTGCCTCCATAAACACCATAACTTACAAGAGGAGAAATTGGGAGCAATGAATGTGCACCTGTCCCGCACCTGAAGCTGATCAATCATCGTGACCATCCGCAACTTGTCAGCTTCTGACAAGTTGTCTAAATCTCCCGGTTCCATCCCCTTCCTGGCGTCCATACCTTCTTCACATAGTAAACAATCTCTCTCTCTCTCTCTCTCTCTCTCTCTCTCTCTCTCTCTCTCTCTCTCTCTCACACACACACACACACACACGCGCGCACGCACGCGGGCACGCACTCAATCGGGGAGCACAACGTACCACTCGACGATTTGAGCTTGCACTAACGCCGTTTTACGTCTTGTTAAGGGTTTTGACAGACCGGCCGGGGGGGGGGAGATGAAGAAGAAGAATTTTCACAAGAGACCTTAAAATTTCTCCTAAAATGAGTAGGGGCTACCAGCTGGTGGAAAATGAGAAAATCTCTCAATAAACGAGAATATTCGCTTCAGAGCGCAGAGAGCGTGAGAGAAGGTCGCACAGGGGGGCAAGGTCTCTCAAAGAGGAGGCAGAGGCATGGTGCAGGAAGGGAGCTGGGCAGTGCAAAACCCTGCAAGAGAGGGGAGGAGACCTCAGCAAGGGCGGCAACGGCCGCGCGCAGGGAAGCCGGTGGTTGTGGGCGTCGCTCCTGGTCCATCTTTTTTATAAATATGTGTTGTTAGCTAAGACAGCATCAAGCCGCTGCTGGGTCGGTTACGCTAGCATCTCTCGAGGTTATTTCACGCAGCTGCTTGTGTTCGAGTCCTCCGCTCCTTACCTTTTGTAGGGATGAGTCGCATGAGAGAGATCTCAGGTCGAAGCGTTAGCATTTGGAGCAGATCTTGAGGAGGTATCGCAAGACTGAATGAATAAAATATCGAGAGAGCCAGTAGAAGCTCATTGAAAGAGTATGTACCAACGATTTTGGAAAAATGGTTTAGAATTGGAATCTCGGGAGGATGCCCGGCTTTCAGAAAAGTGAAACGACACATTTCTCCCTCCTTGACGTGTGGGCGCCATGCCACCTCTCTCTCTCTCTCTCTCTCTCTCTCTCTCTCTCTCTCTCTCTCTCTCTCTCTCTCTCTCTCTCTCTCTCTCTCACTCACTCACTCACGCACACACACACACGCACACAGCCCCCTCTACAATGTTCTTAGAGTGTCTCTCTCTCTCTCTCTCTCTCTCTCTCTCTCTCTCTCTCTCTCTCTCTCTCTCTCTCTCTCTCTCTCTCTCTCTCTCTCTCTCTCTCTCTCTCTCTCTCTCTCTCTCTCTGCCCCCCCCCCCCCATGCAAGAGGGCAAGCATGCTTCCCTCGGCAGGCACAACACTCTCTCTCAGCCTACATTGAAAGGTAGGGTGATCCAAGTGAGGGACCCTTGGGCTGTTGCTTGGGATAGGAGCCCTACCTCCATTGTCTACAACAACGTCCTCATGAATTCTCTGGGGCAGGGTGAGAGAGCCGTTGCTTATTGGTGATAGGTCATGAGGGGAGGGCAAGTTGTGTGCAAGGGCATTGGCGAGGTGCAAAGGAAGGAAATGGGGAATTGCAAGGGGTTGCAGAAGATCCTTTGGAATCTTCCAAGCTAATGAATTTATTTCATTAGTTACCAGTATGTCCTTAATGAAAGAGGTCTGGAATAAAATTGTCGATGCCCTCCTCATCAGCACTCAAATTGTCAGGTACTTTTTCTTACATGATGTATGGCAAACAAGGAACCGTCGTGTGTTTAAAGGAGATCATGAGGTGGCAAGCTTCGAAGAAATTATACAAAAAAGCAAAGTACTAATATGGACGCTCAGGTGCAAGCAAAACTTGGATGATTGGCCTAGGATTACCGATGCCTTGTACCAAGGATAAGGGGGCGGGCCATTAGGGGTGGCTCCCCAATTAACCGATGTAATTATGGTCTCATGATGATGTCATGGCTCGGCACGAGCATGGCAAGATCTTGTAATTTTTTGGGATGATCAATATAATTCACTCACAATTGTGAGTTTTGCAACAAAAAAAAAAATTTGTTGATGTTATTTTAAAGTCAGATATGGCTTGTCTACCTAGAGTGGTCTTCTTCAATTTTTATTAGGCGAAATCTTTGCAGATTCCATTTGCTTGACAACCCACCCTTGTGCATTCCTATTATAAAATCTCAAGTCAAGTTTTGAACTCGCACGGATGTGAATGGTTCTACTCTTGTTGAGGTAACCAAACTCACCCAATGAGTTTGTGCCAAGATTTGCCTCAAAAAGCTTTTCTCATAATCATGGTCACAAATCTCAAGTCAAGTTTTGAACTCTCATGGATGTACTCTTGTCAAGCTAACCAACTTACCCAATGAGTTTGGTTGCTTATAGTATATCTTTTTTAATTAAAAAAAGCCAATCTCAAGTCGTCTCCATTTCTTGCCACCTACCGTGCACATGGCCTTTTCCTCTTTATTCTTCCATGATATCTGCCAAGATTCGCCTCAAAAATCTTTTCTGATATCTAAAAGAGCGGTGGCAATGCGTGTGCTAGTCTCCACCCACCGTGCTATCTTATGGCCTCCCCCTAGCGTACACCATGTCTGACCGTGCCGGTGGCCTTGCCTGTAGGACCCATGTCCTTACATTACCCCCCCCTTTGGAGAATCGTTTTCGTCCTCGAAAACGAACGTAGGAAAACGTTTCTTAAGTGCGGAGACATTCTCCCATGTAGAACCTTCTTCAGGTCTATCTAAACATTTTACCAACACCTGTCGTCTGACATGATGTCTGGTGCAAAGCTCATGAGAATCCAAAATCTTTTCGGGCTCATGAGGGATGCTTGGCGGTTCAATAAGTTCAGCTAACACACTTGTGTCAATGACATTATCATTCTGTCCTAGCTGTTTTCGCAAACGGCTAACATGAAAAACAGGATGAACTCGTGAGTGCTCTGGAAGAGCTAACTTATAGGGCAGTTGACCTATATGTTTGAGAATGGTAAACGGTCCACAATAGCGTGGTGAAAGTTTAGCAGCTTTTCCCGTCTTCAGACTTTTTGAATGCTCCTTAACTTTGAGGAAAACCTTGTCTCCTTCTTCGAAAGTAGCAAGACGACGATGCTCATCTGTGTACTTCTTATATTGATCTTGAGCTTGCTTAACATTTTGTCGAGCAACTCGAAGCATGTCAAAGTGGTCTTGGAGAAAATCCTTCGCTTGCTGTATCTTCTCCTTAGCCAACCCCACCGTAACGGGTGATCTAGGTTGAAATCCATACAAAAGCATAAAATGGACTAAAACTTGTAGTAACATGCTTTGAACTATTATAAGCAAATTCCAATATAGGTAAGTAGTCTTCCCAATTGGTTTGCTTCTTGCTAACATACGCTCGTAGCATATCCTCTGTTGGGGAAAGTTAAGGCAGATGTAGGCGGTGGGGAGCCATAGCGATTGTGGAGGATGGCGCGCAGCAGAGAAACGAGATAGAGAGAGCAGAGATTCGACACCAATCAAAAACAAATAACGCTATATTTTTTATTGAAAAAAAATGTGTTTACATAGAGTTCTCTCTTGCCATGCAAAGACGCCATGCAAACTCCAAAAAGAAAGGAGTGGCTCTTATGAGTTCTAAAATGAAGGAGTACGAGCGGAAGTGCGACACGAGAGAGAGAGTGCGAGAAGAAGAGCACGACGATATGGTGAACTCGCTCTACTGTAATGTGTAGAGCATAGTGAGTTCTTATTAGGTTTTTACAAAAGAATATGTGTACATACCTGGCGGCCCGCCCACTTACCCGAGCGACCACATTGGGCTTTATACCCCAACAACCTCCCACTTAAAGTCCAATGTGGTACTTTAAGTGTGAGAGAAGCTACTATACAAGCTAATATACAAGAGATGTAGAGAAGTGATGTACTACCCTACACCTATCTGCTTGCGAAAATGCGCAAAGCTCTCTGAGGGAAGTACTTTTGTAAGTAGATCAGCAGGATTTTCTGTGGTGTGAACTTTGACAAGCTGAAGTTGCTTATCCTCGAGCATTTCCCTAATGAAATGATACTTCACATCCACATGCTTTGTCTTTGAGTGATAAACTGGATTGCGAGCCAATTGTATAGCACTTTGACTATAACAATATAACACAGGCATCTCTTCTTTGATTCCCAAATCTATTACTAGTCGATTAAGCCAAATTGATTCTTTGCATGCCTCTGATGCTGCAACATATTCAGCCTCTGTAGTAGACTGAGTAACACAATCTTGTAATCTAGAACGCCATGATACTGCTCCACCAGCCAATGTAAAGACATACCCTGATGTAGACTTTCGGTTGTCTAAGTCACCTGCATAATCTGAGTCTGTAAAACCCTTTACACTTAGCTCCTGACTCCCATAGCATATACGCATACTCTTTGTAGCTTTCAGGTATCTCAATATTCCTTTCACTGCCTCCCAATGTTTCTTGCCTGGGTTTGACATGTATCGACTTACTACTCCCACTGCAAATGCAATGTCTGGGCGAGTAGCAATCATTGCATACATCAAACTACCCACTGCAGACGCATATGGAATCTTATCCATTTCAGCCTATTCTTCCTCAGACACAGGACAATCTTGTTTGCTAAGTTTCACATATGGTGGCAATGGAACACTCAATGCCTTTCCCTTCTCCATATTGAAACGTTCAAAACCTTGTCAATATACTCTGTTTGAGATAACCAAATCAACTTCTTTGATCTGTCTCTCTCAATGCGCATACCAAGTATATGACTTGCCTCACCCATGTCTTTCATGTCAAACGATTTTTCCATCTTTGACTTCAAAGCTGAAATTTCTTCCAAGTGCTTGCCAGCAATCAACATGTCATCCACATACAAAATAAGGATCAGCCAACTGCCATCCTTAGCCTTCTTTGTATATATACAGTGATCGAACTCACTACGTTTGTAGCCTTGAGAAAGCATAAACTTGTGGAATTTATGGTACCATGCCCTCGGTGATTGTTTTAAGCCATAAAGACTCTTTAACAACTGGCATACCCAATCTTCCTTGCCTTTCTCAACAAACCCTTCTGGCTGCTGCATGTAAATTTCCACATCTAAATCACCATGCAAGAACGTTGTCTTGACATCCATTTGGTGCAACACCAAATCTAATATGGCAACCAATGCAAGAAAGCATCTCAATGTAGTCATCTTGACCACCGGAGAGAAGACTTCATCAAAGTCAATGCCTTGTTCTTGCTTAAAGCCCTTGGCAACAAGCCTTGCTTTGTACTTTGGCTGACTATCATGAGCGGTGATCTTATACCTGTAAACCCATTTACAAGGTAGAGCCTTTTTGCCCCGTGGTAATTTAACTAGCTTCCATGTCTAGTTTTTATGCAGAGCTGTCATCTCTGACTGCATGGCCAATTCCCAATTCCCGGAGTCCTTCATTTGCACTGCTTCCTTGTAACATGAAGGCTCATTGCAATCAGTCAACATGACATAGTTCATAGATGGAACAAACCTATCAAGAGGTCGCGTGACACGTCCAGATCTACGCACAATAGGTGGCTCACGCTCAGCCACAACCTGTGGTTCCACTCTATCCTGTCCTTGCTCCTCTTGAGCCCTGACATTTTGTCTTGCACGTGCAGGTCCATCTTCTTGGAAGACAACTCTTCTAATCTCCTCAACCCTCTCTGGTTTAGAATGATATTTGGATTCATTAAAGTGAACATCATTGCTGCGGACAACCTTTCTGGATTCGGGATCCCAAAGTCTGTACCCCATCTCACCAGAATTACCATAGCCTAGAAAGATGCACTTTCTACTCTTTGGCTCAAGTTTGTTCCTAAATTCCTTTGGAACGTGAGTATATGCCTCACAGCCAAAGACTCTGAGATGCTTGTATGAGGGCATTTTGCCTGACCATACCATCTCTGGCACTGAATCCTTCTGCAAAACCTTGCTAGGAGATCTATTTACAAGATGAACAGCTGTTGATACAGCTTCAGCCCAAAACCCATTTGGCAGCTGTGCATTAGACAACATACTTCTGGCCTTCTCTTGTATGGTCCTATTCATCCTCTCAGCAACACCATTTTGAGGAGGATTGTAAGGAGCAGTAAGTTCACGTTTTATACCTTTTGACTCACAAAAGTCCTGAAAGGCCTTTGAAACATACTCTCCACCATTGTCAGTGCGTAAGCATTTAAGCTTCTTGCCACTCTGATTCTCCACAAGTGTAACAAACGTTTTGAAAACACTAAACGCTTCATCCTTGTGCTTGAGAAAGTAAACCCATACTTTCCTCGAGTAATCATCTATAAATGTCATAAAGTAAGAAGCTCCCCCTAGAGATAGGTTAGGCATAGGTCCACACAAATCACTATGAACAAGTGCCAACTGTGTATCTCTTCTACTGCTTCTATGCTTATGTGGCTGCTGTGTATGCTTACCATACAGACAATGTTCACAGAATTCAAAATCATTAAATGAAAAGCCAGGCAAATAACCAAAACGAGACAAGATTTCCATTCCCTTCTTGGACATATGTCCTAACCGGCTATGCCACAAAGAAACGTTCGGCTACTCGATTACATTGATTACATTTTTAGAGACATTTGATACATAAATCATGTAAAGTCCTCCAGACTTTACTCCATGTGCTACTGTCATAGAACCCTTGGATATCTTCCACATGTTCTGTCCAAAAGTGGTGAAACTTCAATTGAACATCTCCAACACCTAAGATCTCACATGTCTGCCCATTGCCTAGCTGAACATGATCTTTAGTGGTCACATAAGAGGTAAACCACTCCTTGTTTGGAGACACATGAAGTGATGCCCCTGAGTCTATAATCCAATCACTCAGTGCATTTCCATCAGATGCTGTAAGAAGAGCTGAGTCCATTGTATTCTTCAAGAAGTAGATGTCTCTTGACACTAGACTGTCATCCTCTGCAACAGTGTTTGTCACATTTATTTCTTGAATCTTCACTGAGGACTTGTTCTTCTCACCATGGTCTTCAGCTTTCTCTTTGCCTTTTTCTGCTTTCCATTCTCTGCAGTCTCTTTTCATGTGACCCGTCTTGCCACAATGGTAGCATTCTATGTCACTCTTGCCTTTAGCACTGCGGGACTTGCTACGAGACTGATTCCTCTTTCCCCCTTTGTACTTTTCTTTGGTCCTTCCCCTGACAACTAAGGCTGTTCCTTTGCCTTTTTCCATTGTCTTTCTATTGGTTTCTTCAGTAAGCAGACTTCCTTCTACACCTGCTATGTTCAAACCATCTGGAGGTGCAGAATTACTCAAAGCTGTGCGAAAAGTGTCCCAACTTTCCGGCAATGTGATCAACAGGAACATAGCTCTAACAGGTTCATCAAACTTGACACCTTGAGCTGACAACTGACTATAGATTGTGTTGAATTCATTCAGATGATTGGACATAGGTGTCCCTTCTTTCATCTTCAAGTCAACAAGCTTCTTAAGCCAGTATACCTGTGAAGCTGCACTCTGCTTCTCATAAAGATCACTCAGCTTTAACCATGCTTGATAAGCCGAAATCTCGTCTGCTACATTGAAGTAAACGCTTTCTGCCAAAGTCAGCATAATGGTAGAAAGTGCCAATTCATCCATTTCGCTCCATTCATCTTCGTCCATATCTTCTGGTTTTATCCCTTTGAGCTTTATAGATTTTATCTGCTTCTTTTGTACCAACACGTGCCAAATCTGCTTCTTCCACAATGGGAAATTGGTTCCATCCAGCTTCTTGATATTGTAAAGAGCAGTGTCCTGTGATCCAGCCATAGCTACGCTTCACAGTGGTTTACTTTTCTGGGAAAAATTCGGCAGAGTTTCCTCTGTAAAATGACCTCTGAACCAATATCAACCTGTCAAATGAACCAAAAAAGCTTCAGATTCTGCATAAATTTCGACAGAGTCTCCTTTGTAAAATGGCTCTGGTGTGCTCAAAAACAGACCAAAAAACAGCTCAAAAACACTATCTCTCTGACACTGTAAGCTGCGGGTAAACCTGTCCTGCACCTGTACTGTGTCTGACTGTCCTGTCACTGTCCTGTAAGCATAGACTGCGACAATGCCTCAATGGCAGTAAAGCAAAGATGCAATCCCAACTGTCTAACTCACAGTCAATACATCCTAGCTGCCTATCTAAGGGTGCTCGAGGGATCGCTCCAAGACCTGTATCACCGAAAGGATCTCAACATTCGAGAATCCCCCAGCTCAATAAAACCTCACTCGACCCTCAACAAAGGCTGCAGTAAATCTGACAGTACATAGACTTCCCACAAAGTCATACATCCACAAATTTCCCACTGTATGCTGTAACCGCTGCGGCGGTTGTTTGCTGCGTGACTCACAGCCAGCAAACCCTCAACAGACATACATCATCTCTGACAATACATCCCATGTGGAAGTACCTGCAATGTCAGGATGAAATCTGGAATATCAAGCAGCAAACACAAGCTACCTGATGAACTAGTGGATGTCGCCTACAATCTGTGTGTAGATGCGCCCGTGTCGTATGTGACACGCCTCCAAGAACTGTGAGCCGTCTTTCGATGTGTAGACAGCCACAAATCAACACTCTGGGAGTGTCGATATCCTCAGCACCTGCAGTCGTAGGCCGAAAACCCCAAATTTGCAGAGTCAGATCTGCACCCGCCGAGACCACGTAGTCGAAAATGGCCTGCGCAGACCTTTGTCGAAGCCGAACGGTGGCCGAGATGACCTCAGAATGAAATTCTGAGAACACCAAGCCCTTTGGGCTTGCCCTCAGGATTTGGGGCCGTGTCTTCGCCTGTCGAATTTCACTCCAATCTAAGCTGGTGACTCTAGCCTCCTGCAGTGCTGCCCCGAGCCTCGATCTGAGCTCTGATACCAGTTGAAGGAGTACGAGTGGAAGTGCGACGCGAGAGAGAGTGCGAGAAGAAGAGCATGACGATATGGTGAACTCGCTCTACTGTAATGTGTAGAGCATAGTGAGTTCTTATTAGGTTTTTACAAAAGAATATGTGTACATACTTGGCGGCCCGCCCACTTACCTGGGCGACCACATTGGGCTTTATACCCCAACATAAAATAGGGGTTGTATCCTATGGTCAAGGGCTTGAACCCAACAATCCCCCCCTCAAGCCCGAACTAGACAGAACCTCTCATGATACCTCGAGTTTTTGGTATACTCGGCAACCGTGATTTCTGGTGTATCCATAACCTGGTGCTAGGACAATAACCCCCCCTTGAACAGATAGGGTGTAGGCCAAAAAAGTTAGCTACCAAAAATGGAGTTTTTGGTTCACTGCCAAACCTTGGGTTTAAGGTGTACCCAGTAACCTCATGCGAAGTGATAACAACAGGCTGAGAACTGACAAAACGGGAGGTCTTACCATTTATGTGTGGCAGTGTCTATAACCCGTACAAATTTTGATGTAGCATGACTGACAACAAATAAGGTAAAAGAGGCTTTGATTGGAAAACATAATTGTGTTGACAAAACATAACAGATCTATGACACTGAGGGAAAAACAATTTTTTTGGGTACTTTTTGTTGATGTACCGAGTGCTCGAAGCAAATCCATCTTCGAGCTTAACTGCCTCTGTACTTGCATTTTAAATGCTTGTCAGAAATACAACTACCACCCTCTAGCAAACTTAGTCTCATACGCTCTACAGTCGAGACTGCAATACTCTGACCGATATGTTGCAAATCGCGTACCGAGCACCGAACTTCAGGGTGTGAAAGACCTCTTGATTAGAAGCCTCTTACCAAAGAAGGTGGCCACTTTAAATAAAGTTTGAACACAAAAAAAATAAAAATTGACGAGCTCTGTTGGTAGCGCAGACAATCAACGACGTCAATGTTCTACTTGCAGCGGGGTAAGGAGGCGGAAATAGCAGGGGCTGATAAGGTAGTCACCGCACAAGGGCCACCAACTACTTGCGGATTTTCCCTGCTGAACGGACAGCGTCTCGATATGAAATGCCAAGCTTTCCTGCAAATGCCCTGGCTGCATCGCTTGTAGGTCTGCCGCCTAAGAACCTGAAGCTCCTCGTCACCTCCTATAGACAGCGTTTTGATACGCTCCTAACCACCGCCTGCAATGGTGCCTATGCTTAACAGCACGAAGCTCTTCTAGCCCGCCGCCTAGGACTTTCCTGGGAGCTCTGATACCATGTGTTGGGGAAAGCTAAGGTGGATGTAGGCGATGGGGAGCCATAGTGACTGTGGAGGATGGCGCGCAGCAGAGAAACGAGATAGAGAGAGCAGAGATTTGACACCAGTCAAAAACAAATAACGCTATATTTTTTATTGAAAAAAATTGTGTTTACATAGAGTTCTCTCTTGCCATGCAAAGACGCCATGCAAACTTTTAAAAAAAAAGGAGTGGCTCTTATCAGTTCTAAAATAGGGGTTGTATCCTATGGTCAAGGGCTTGAACCCAACATCCTCTAGCACTTGATTAACTCTTTTTGTTTGACCATCCATTTCTGGATGATCAGCCGTACTTAGATTAAGTTTAGTTTCCAACTTTTGGAACACAGCTCGCCAAAAGTGATTATCGTACTTTCGATCTCTGTCACTAAGGATACTAGCTGGAAGACCGTAGAGTTTATATATATGCTCTACAAATAGCCGTGCTAATTCTGGTGTCTTGACCGTAGTCTTAGTGGGAATGAATCGACCCATCTTGGTAAGACGGTCTACAATTATCCATATGGCATCATGGCCACGATTTGTAGTAGCTAGTCCTACTACAAAATCCATAGAGATACTCTCCCACTTACCTTGTGGAATCTGTAAAATGCCACCTACCTTGAGGCGCTCTGCCTTATTAACTTGGCACTATTGATAGTTTAGTACGTACTCTTGAACATCATGATGTAAGCCCGACCAATAAAGTTGCCGTCGAACTAAAGCATACGTCTTACAAATACCTAGATGACCAGCACTTGGACTATTGTGACACTCAAATAAGATTTGGCGCCTAGTGTCTGAGTCCTTTGGCACACATACTCTACCTTTGTGGAGTAAGTAGCCATCATCAATGGAAAAATTCTTCCATCGCTTAATCTCTTCCTGAGTAGGGGTGGAGCTCTGTGTATTGGAGTTTTTATCTGCGCGTGCAGAGACATGTTGATCTGGCTGTATAGAGACACGTGAGTGTGAGGGATCCCTTTTTAAAACTGCACTCCACACTTTAGCATATGATTGATCTTGTGCACACTTGCCACGTAATGACTCTGAAATCCCACTCTTTATTTCCGTGAAAGCAAGTGAATTAATACGAGGCATCCGACTTAGTGCATCCGCTACCACATTATATCGCCCCTTGCGATATCGTAGCTTACAATCATAATCTTGAAGGATTTCGGCCCATCTAGCTTTACGGCATGTCAAGTCCGTTTGAGTAGTAAACCATTTGATACTCTCATGGTCAAAAACTACTTCAAACTCGGCACCATATAAATAGTGTCGCCACTTTCATAAAGCGTGAATTATGGCATATAGCTCTCTCTCATAGACATAATAATTTTGTTGAGCTCTATCTAACTTTTTACTTTCAAAGGCTATAGGTCTTCCCTCCTGTGGAGAAGTACCGCACCAATTGCTTTATCACTAGCATCAGTCTCTACCACAAATGGCTTAAGTGGATCAACGATTGCGAGGATGGGAACAGTGGCTATAGCTACCTTGAGCTGTTTGAAACTGCGCTTTTGGGATTCTTCCCAAGAAAAGGTCTTACCTTTTGATTTAAGTTGATCCGTCATAGGAACAAAAATTTTAGCATAATCACGAAAATACTCTCAATAAAATCCAGCCATGCCTAAAAATATTTGAAGCTCCTCAACCGTGTTGGGATGTGGCCATCGAAGAATGGCAGCGACCTTGTCAGTGTCCATTTTGATGCCAAAATAAGAGATCACATGACCGAGGTAATGTATCTCTATTTTAAAGAAATCGCACTTGCTTTGCTTAGCATACAACACGTGAGCTTGTAGTTGTTCGAACACTAATTGTAAGTGTTCTATGTGTTCATCTTCACATCTTACTGTAAATGAGAATGTCATCAAGGAAAACCACAACAAATTTTCCAAGATAGGGACGTAAGACACTATCCGTGAGTGTCATAAATGTAGCTGGAGCATTGGTTAGACCAAAAGGCATAACCAAAAATTCAAAATGCCCGAACTGTGTTCTAAAGGCAATTTTGGAGATATTTTGCAATAGCATACGCACTTGGTGGTATCCTGAACGAAGATCTATCTTTGTATAGTATCTTGCCCCGTGGAGTTGATCAAACAACTCATCCACTCGAAGCAGAGGATACTTGTTCTTGATGGTTATCGCATTTAATCCGCGATAATCTATGCACATGCGCATAGTACCATCTTTCTTTTTACCAATAGAATTGGTGATGCCCAAGGCGAAGTGCTAGTTCTAATGAGACCACGAGTAAGGTAGTCAGCCAACTGAGTCTCAATCTCCTTGGCTTCTTTAGCACTCATACAATAAGGTGGTTTACTCACCGGTTTAGTGCCTGGCAAGACATCTATGCCACGCTGCACATCATGTGTAGGGGGTAAACCCGGTGATAAATCACTTGAGAACACATCACTATACTCCATGAGTAAGTGAGTCAGCTTTTGCCATGCAAAAGGAGAAAGTAAACTAGAGTTATGCTAGGATGAAGAATCTTGTAATGTTTGTTTTACAACAGTTGCACGTTGCTCTATAGAATTAAAATTGAGAGCACTTTGCTCATTAGATTTGTTAACACTTTGCTTATCATTAGAATTCTTTGCACTTTGCATACCATTACTAGAATTCACCGCACTTTGCTCTTGAGAATTCACAAGACTTGGAGACAAGCAATAACACAAAAAGACTTCATCTATTAGATCTGCTTTCTGCAAAATAGAAAGCTTGGATGTACATATAAGAGGTGCATATGGTATATTTTTCTCACCAAGAAAAAGCACATGTTTACCATTGACCATGAAGGATAAGGAGTTGTTTTCATAACTAGTGTGCAATGTGTTTCCTAAACCATGCAGCCACTCCCGTCCTAAAACTACATCAGCACGGTCCATGTTCATAACTTGGAAGTCAAGGGTCATTGTACTAGCTTATAGTTCAAGAAGTTATGAGTTGCACCATCATCCACTAAAATACGAACACGTTGTCCGTTAATAGTGCCATGCATGCGAATCAAACCATGGGGGCCAAAGGTGGGCTTCCACATTGAAGCAGGCACACAACACTTGTGCTTTTCTTCCACATGAAGAACCTCTACAACACAATATTTAGGAGATGAATCTAATGTGAGGTGTTGTACCATGTGCACGGCCTTTTCTTTGCCTTGCAAAAGAGGACAATTTTTCTTGTTATGTTGGTCCGAAAGACATCTAAAACACAAATTGTGTTTCTTTGCACGCTCAAAATTAGCCGTGTTGAGAGACCCACGTGGAGTATCTCGTGAGTGCTTAGGCTTCTTAGCCTCTTGTGGGCGTGGAGAGGTAGATTGTCTCTTATTCCTCTTGGAACGTCTAGGAGATCTACCTCGCCATTGGCTCTTAGCCACATTGCTCTTAGCAAAAGTATGCTTAGAGTAGGGAACATTTCCTTTCCTCTCTTGGTCATCATCATATCTTTGGGCATGACTGATGGCTTCTTCCAAAGTTTTTGGATGTTGGCTCTTGACATGAAGACGATAGTCTTTGTCAAGACCCCAATTAAAACCCCGTATCTTTTTGAATTCATCTAGACCTTCTAGTTTTAATATGATTTCCTGATACTTCGAAAGGTACTGTGTGAGAGAGAGGCCAGACATGCGGCATGCATCCCATGCTAACCAATTCTTATCTTCTTCATTAGAGTCCAAAAACTCTTTGGAGAAAGAAGCTTGAAACGCAGCCCAAGACGGAGGACAAGTATCTATTGGAAATGTCATCCACCACTTATAGGCCTTGTCTTTAAGAGATAGACTTGTTTCCACAGTCATCTTTATATCTGGGGTGTGTCTCAATCTATGAATATCACTCCATTTGTGTAAGAACGTATTTGATAGCATCCTTGTTGCGATCACGCTCTTCCCCATGAAACTCAGGAATGGTGATATTCTTAAGTAATGCGTTGCTACCTTCTGTATCTTCTGTAGCACTTGTCTCTTCGATTCCTCGAGTCGTGCGAGCTTGGTTCCCTTGAACCGTGCCACTGGTAGCTCCTTGAGCCGTATGGGAATGCATAAATTTCACAAGTAACTCCGTAAGATTGGTAACATTTGCATTGAGTGCAGAGAGGTTGCTTTCAAGTACGCTTTGGCGATGTTCCAAAGTCTTGAAACAAGCCATATCTACAAGCCCATGATCTCCTAGATCATCATCATCATGCATATTAGTGTCAGCAGCACCCGTGGTGCCCTGATTTTGATCTACGTGCTCAAAAACAAAAGTGTGTGTAGGTGGGATATCCTCATTGACCATGGTAAACACACACTAATGCAAAGAGAGAAAAAACTTCAACTTGTACCTTGTGAAATTGAAGTCTTTGTGTTTTGTATGCTCCACAATTTGCGTCGCATGCAAACCTCGCCTTGCGGGAATTGTTGGTCGGTCGTCGGCTGTCGATGTCTGTCCATGTGTGCTGCGCACAGGAAATTGTGCATGTCTTCTTTTTACTACACAGCGGGGACGTCACTGTCTGCGGAACAAGTGAGAGAAGCAGCGGGTCGCATGCACATGCAATCCGCTTTTCCCCTCCTCCCAAAAATAGTTCGGATACCAGTGAAAGGGCGGTGGTAATGTGTGTGCCTGTCTCCACCCAACTGTGCTATCTTATAGCCTCCCCCTAGCGTACACAATGTCCGGCCGTACCGGTGGCCTTGCCTTAGGTCCCATGTCCTTACATAATCATTGTCACATATTGGCTCGCCTTTAGTCTACGCATGACTCCCCTCTACTCACCCTCACCTTGTGACATGGATCACAGAGAGAGAGAGAGAGAGAGAGAGAGAGAGAGAGAGAGAGAGAGAGAGAGAGAGAGAGAGAGAGAGAGAGAGAGAGAGAGAGAGAGTCTTGCAGGGCTGCCACGATTGTTTCTAGAAGTTGCCTTCTCTTTTACCACACGAGCCAGAGAGATAGAGAGTATGAGTATCTGTAGAGGGAATCTCGATTTTCTCTTTTTTTAGTGTGGTGCAAACATACTACTCTCATAAATAAATCAGTATATTATATATTAAATTATAATATAATGGCGGAGTGAGTCCTCAGCCAACAAGTCATCAAATGCAACCTCTAACCTCTCTCCCTACTTCGTGGACAAATGGACCAATGCCCACTGGCATCTCTCCCCCTTTCGTTCCACACACACCTTAGCCGATCTGAGTACACATCCTAGCAGCGCACTTTTGACAGACAAGAATGCTCATAGCTCTAGCATTCTTGTAGTGAATAGGAGTTTGAGCCCTCATCCTTTTCGCACTCTTCATTTAGATCTCCTTGAACCCATGGCCTTACTCTCTCACACCAAATGCCACCAATGTTCTATCCCTTTCCATAGCTTGAGCACATGGCTTGCTACTCACCCTCTATTTTCCCTTTTGATCACATCTCTTTCTCTTTGTGTCCAGTTTTCTTAAATGCGCGGACTCTCTCTCTCTAGCTAAGTGCACCTGCTAGCTTGCATTGTGTGTAGCCATGGGTCCTTTGAGGATTGAAACTTGAATCCTAAGGAGTTATAACGAGTCTCTGCCACATGTTATCCTTGTTGTTTAGGATGGGTTCCAAGTTTGCTTTCAGCATCATTAAGAAGTCAACTATTGTGGGGTGTGTGTGCGTGTGTGTTTTGGCGGGGGGGTTACATGGAAGATTTTTGTTGAAAGGAGAAATCTTTTAGACAATGATAGTTTACTTTAAACATCGAATGGCAGTTGATTGCATATATGAAGATACCTAAATACAAGCATGTACTATAGTAGTATATTCTTGGTGGGCCAAAAATAAGTTTTCATAGTGAATTTCTAATGACATAATTTTTGTAGCTCTTGATGATTCCATTTTTCTCTTTAGCAAGATTCTTGGGCTTCCTTCCGAGATGTATTCTTAAAATTCCTTTCAAACGTGGTGACCTATGTTTTTATTTAAGTATTGGTCATGCTTTGATTAAAAGTCTAGGTGATTAGACTTTGCATAAAAGAAAAAATTTAACAAACTAAAGATTCTAAATATGTGTACCATCCTTATGAAGAGTGTCAAAATGCAAATTGTAATTTTGCTAGCAAGACCTTACAAAACTCCTTGACTAGGTGTTTGATCAAAAACTGCAATGGAGTGTTCATCCACTTAGATGTAGGCAAGAAACTCTAATTTGTGAAGATATTGGCATTGATATTTTGTGACCAATGCATTTGAATGGGAAAGATACTCGAGTGAATGCATAGGGAAGCATGGTATTGTCTTGCGTATCTAAACATTAATTAATGAATAATACTTGCTTGGACAGTGCATTAACTACTTTCTCCAAGATGTTCATATGCATTTTACATAAAGCATGGGATGTGAAAATGGCTTATTTCTACAAGACTTCATATGCAATTTACATAAAGCATGGGATTTATTCACATGGACACACTCTTGAATGTTGCTGATAAAGAAGGTAGCATATCTTCTGTATCCCTAAGCTATATGGCAAGAATTGTGTATAATTGTGGATCACACTCCCTATTTGGTCTAAAGCATGTAAGTCTGGGAGTGGCTAGGCTCATTCTAAGAAGAAGATGGTTTTTTTAGTCAAGGGAAACATATATGATATAATGTGTGAAGTGTGAAACCCTAGATTTCTCACAAGCATTATAAAGAAACCTCATTCACTTTGGAGTCTATCAAGGCACGATGAAGCAAGCATAATGCATCCCATCTTCCAAACTATCTCTTTGTTGACATGTCAAGCTCAACATGTACGACTGTAGATGAATACCACCAATAGTCATCATCACTAACACGCTTTGGTGGATACGCATATCTTTGCCAGTGATACTACACTTATACTACATCAAGTTGATCTACCTACCAGAGTGATGACACACTTATCCGTTCACCTCACTCACTAGCGGGTTACACTAGACCGTTGTAGTAGTTTCCTTTTATGTTGTTATTTCTCCCTTATGTGTTGTAGACCTCTTATCTTGAGAGGTCTACACTTATCCATTCACCTCACTCACTAGCAATCGTTGTACTAGTTCCCTTTTATGTTGTTATTTCTCCCTTAAGTATTGTTCTTGAGTTCGTGAAGAAGAAGAAAAACAGGTTCTGCCTCCATCTCTGTGTGTGTGTGTGTGTGTGTGGATGGGTGTGTGTGTGTGTGCATGCGCTTGCAAGAGTGCAAGCTCTCTCGCTTTTTCTCTCTCTTAACATGGTAGCAACAAAGAAAGCGGTCTTAAGATTCCTGGGAGCCATTGTTAGACAATCTCCAATTGAGGTGTTTCCTTTTGGAGATTGTGCATCTCAGGGTTCCATTCAGTCCTTTGGACTAAGATTGTGCAACTAAATTTCCATTTTGAATTCGTTTCGACCCCCATTTTGGAGTTAGGGTTGGAAACATGTCATCCAGCAATGATGGACTTAACCAGATGGTCAGTGAGAAGCTGGACAAGAACAACTTTCATGCTTGAAAGTTCATGATGACCAATTTCCTTATTGGCAAAGGTTATTGGGACTACATTGATGGAGAGCATGAGATAACACCACCATTACTAGAGGAAGGTGTGAGTGTTGTGCAAATAAAGATGTTTAAAGATTGGAACCAGGGAGCTCGGAAGGTCATGTACTGCCTTTTTGTGAGTGTGCAGGACACTATGATTGGGCATATACAAGATGCTCATATCCTAAGGAGGCTTGGGACACCTTAGGTCGTTGGATGTGACCAACACAAAGGCAAGGAAGTTGCAATTGAAGACTAAGCTAAATACAGTGTAGAAGAAAAACATGTCCATCAATGACTATT
Source organism: Adiantum capillus-veneris (assembly GCF_014529385.1). NCBI lineage: Eukaryota > Viridiplantae > Streptophyta > Polypodiopsida > Polypodiales > Pteridaceae > Adiantum > Adiantum capillus-veneris. The sequence goes on along the minus strand of NC_140951.1, from coordinate 51,330,197 downwards.
CATTGAAGATAAAAAACATATGTGAGTCACTTGCATCGATTAGTATTAAAATCAATGATGATGAGACAAAGTGGAAGTATGTCTGAGAGGGTTGGCTCCAGAACATAAACAATTTAAGACTAGTATCCATCTTCGTCATCTACAAATTTGGTGTCCTAATTGATTGTGGAAGAGAAGGAACTTGAGGAAGACTCTTCTACGCAGGGTGAAAAATTTCTGAACATGTCCTTTTCAACAATAGAGGAAGTATCATATGTGAGCAATTACAAGTCCAGGCTTGTGGTCAAAGGTTATGCATAGACTTATGGGATTGATCATGAGGAGACATTCAACCCCGTAGCTAAGATGGTTATTGTCCGTGTGTTTATTACAGTGGTAGGATGGGTGCTAAAACAAATGGATGTAAAGAATGCTTTTTTGAATGGAGACTTGGAGGAAGTTGTGTATATTAGTAACCACAAGGTTGTTAGAAAATAGGACGTAGCTAAGTAGATATTAGAGTAGTTTACTTAATGGAGAGAGATAATTTTCACACACGAGAGATTAGAGAGAGAGAGAGAGAGAGAGAGAGAGAGAGAGAGAGAGAGAGAGAGCACACAATATACATGGTTCACCCAATGTGGGCTACATCCATGGGAAAGCAACTACTCAATGTCTTTAGTACTTAAAACAAGAAGTAAGTTACAAAGGGATTATACCCTTGATGGAGCTCCCGCCTTGTTTCACTCTCACCACCTCACACACACCTTGTTGCATCAACTTCACAATGCACCACAATGCCTTTTGTGTGTAGAAGAGGCCTCCTTTTATAGGCCAAAAGGGTTTCCCTCTCTCGTGAGAGGCAGCTGTGTGTAGCCGCCCTTGTGTAGACAAGTCCAAGTTGGACTCTCAAATGCACCCATGTGTTGTCACCCTTGAGAAGACAAGTTCACCTTGAAATCATCCATTGGCCATTGACTATTGGCCACCGGACAATCAGCCAACCAACCGGCCGTTTTTTGACCACTTTCTGCAGCCATAATATTTTGGCAAAAAGGAATATTCCGGCTCAAGATTGGCCATGAATTTTTTACTATGTAACCTTGTATGCAAGTCAAAGAAAGCATTGTGTGGGTTGAAGAAAGCACCTAGAGCTTGGTATGAGAGAATTGTGGCATTCCTCATTTCATTGGGCTTTGAAATGTCTAATCAGATCATTCATTATATGTGCAAAAGAATGAGGGAGGAATTGTGGTGATATGTGTAACATTTAATGGCCTAAAAACTTGTGTGTAGCGGAAATTAGCATGAACATAGTGGGCATTTCATTAGAATAGATTCCTAATGAGAATTACAAGAGTGCTTGGGTGGAGAGAGCAACAAAAAGCATAACACCTAGTTAGATAGCATGAAAAATACTTTCAAAAGAGAGAGAAATTAAGCTATTGACAACAGTTGAGGACCGGATTTACATGGAGCCAGTCCCCCCTCCAAAAGACTTTGTATTATGGTTTCTACCATCAAGAGAGACATTGTACAATACAATTCTTTGTGTTCCTTCAAGACTAGCTAGTGCAATGAAGATGAAAGCTTCATGCACCAAGCAAAACACTTCTCAACCACAACATCAATTGTCTTCGATCTCAGACCCAAGACCTCACACACCTTCGAAGATGGTGAGAGCTAGCGGGGTATGAGAGTAGATTGAGAGGAAGAAGGAGTATTCTTACGAGAAAGATGTACATCTCCTCACATAATCACTCATATTAGCATAGCTTAGCTTAGTAATTAGCATGGTAGAGGAGATGAGCATGCATTGAAGCTTGGCTCTTGGTTGGATTTGCATCACAAAGCCAAGAGTTGTTGGTGTAGGCCTCCCTTCTCACAAGCTTGGAGTAGGTGATAAACTTTCCATTAAAGCTTGAGAAGGAGAGAGAGTCTTCTTTACTTCACACATGAGATTGTGTGAGTGTGTGTGTGATAATGCCTTGCAAAAATCAGCCCCCTCTCTCTCTTGGTCGACCCCCCTTGCTATTTGCTCATGCTACCCTCTCATTGGACCTCCCTAGGGTTAGCCAATGACAATTAAGCAGCATAAGTGACAGCCTTCTGACATGTGTTCCCCTTTACCCTTTTGTGAGAGCTTTAGGTAATTTAATAATTCAACTAAACTCTCATTGGACCCCTTTGCCTCCTGGCCAATAGGAATCAGGCAAGCCATTGGGCTGCTGAATGCTCATTGGACCCCTTGGGAGACTGTCCAATAGTCTTCTAGAGGGCTTAATTCTCATTGGTTCTTTTATTAAGTGTTTTTAAATTAATTAAACTAGATTTACTCTAGCCTAATTTTCACTGGTCCACCTCCAAGGCCATCCTATAGGAATTGGGTACACCTTGTGGGAATTTGGCCTAGGGAGCTGACATGTGTCCCTCATTCCCTTTGTGTAAAGGGAGCTTGTGTGTGTGTGTGTGTGTGACTTTCTCTCTCATCCCCTACAAGCAAGGCTCGCCCCCTCCTATGTAGGGATTTGTAAAGAAAGGTTCTTTTCCTGTGGAAGTATGTACGGTGTTATTGTAAGCATAGTCCACTAAGGGTAAGTACTTCTCCCATTGGGATCTTTGATCTACTTCCATTACATAGGCTTTTAGTAGATCGAGAATTGTTAGGTTAGCTATTTCACTTTGGCCATCAGTTTGTGGATGATAGGCCAAAGATAAGTTTAGCCTTGTCCCTAAATTCTCAAAGAGACCCTTCCAGAAATTACTGGTGATTCTAGGATCTCTATCCGACACTATGGACATTGGCAAGCCATGGTACTTGAAAATTTGTGAAATGAAGAGGGTTGCCATTTGATGGGCTTTGATAGTCTTTTTGACAGGTATAAAATGAGCTTGTTTACTAAACCTGTCAACTATCGTCCATATTCCTGTATTCCCATAAATAGACTTAGGCAATCCAAAGATAAAATCCATGGATATGCTCTCCCATGGTGAATTAGAAATTGGCAAGGGTTGAAGCAATCCAGGTTGCTTCCCTCTATCAAATTTTGTCTTTTGGCATACCACACATTTAGAAACATACTCTTGTATGTTCACTTTCATGGTAGGCCAAAAGAAATATGTTTCAATTCCCTTTAAGGTAGACTGAATCCCTCTATGCCCCGCATATGGAGGAGCATGAGATTCATACATTACTTTCTCACGTAGTGAGTTAGTAACGCATAGTCTATTGCCATAGAGAAGATAACCATCTTGTAAAGTAAATGGTTCTTCTTTCTTCCCTAATGCAAGGGCTGAAATCACATCTCTAAAATCGGGATCAATAGCATACTCATCTATCATTGAAGATAGATCATTGTGAGTTGCTATGGAAACCGCATTCACTCTCAGCCGTCTTGAGAGTGCATCTGCTACTTGATTATGCTTGCCAGCAATGTGAGCAATATGAAAATGAAATTGCGAAAGGACATTTGCCCACCTCATTTGTTTGTCGGAGAGCTTGGTCTGCGTCATGAAGTACTTAAGACTTTGGGGATCCGTTCGCAGAATGAAAGGAGTCCCCAATAAATAGTGCTTCCATGAGTCTAAGGCATGTAGAACTGCAAGGAGTTCCTTTTCATATATGCCTAGAGCTTGCTCGACAGGGTGGAGCCTTCGACTTTCATAGCCTATGGCGTGCCCTTCTTGAAGCAAAATAGCTCCAAGGCAATCACCATAAGCATCACATTGGACTTCAAATGGTTTTGAGAGATCTGGTAGTGTAAGCACAGGTTGAGAGATAAGCTTTTCTTTAAGCTTTTCGAAAGCATTGTTCTCCTTAGCAGACCATGTATACCTAACACTTTTCTTTGTTAGGTCATGTAATGGTCCCGCAATTTATGAGAATTTTTCTATGAAGCGTCTATAGTATGCACACATACCTATAAAGCTTCTTAGTTCATGAAGATTCTTTGGTTTAGGCCATCCTTTTATTACCTCTAACTTTGATGGATCCATTTGGATGCCATCTTGAGAGATAATGTGACCTAAATACTAAATCTCTTGCAAGAAAAATTCACCTTTCTTTCGATTAACATAAAGTTTATTCTCTCTTAAAACTTGAAATATTACCTGGAGGTGTTGCTTGTGTTCATCTAATGAATTAGAGTAGATGATAATATTATCAAAGAACACTCCAGTGAAGGTTCGATGAGGCCTGAACAGCTTCTCCATCAAGCAGTTGAATGTGGCTAGTGCATTGGTCAAGCCAAAAGGCATGACAATCTATTCGTAAAGACCAAATGTGGTGCGAAATGCGGTCTTTACAATGTCTTGATCAACTATCCTTATTTGATGATAGCCACTTTTTAGGTCAATCCTACTGAAGTAGGTCGATCCTTGTAGCTTGTCAAATAGGTCTTCTACCTGTGGAAGGGGAAACCTATTCTTGATAGTGATCCTATTTAGTGCTCTATAGTCGACACACATACGATATGTGCTGTCTTTCTTTTGCACTAATAGCACAGGTGAGAAAAATGGAGATGAGCTAGGCCTAACCATGCCCTTCTCAACTAACTCATGCACTTGCCGCATAATCTCCTCTTGTTGAGCTTGAGAAACTCTATAAGGAGGTTTGTTAGGCGGTGAACTTCCTAGAAGAAGTTCAATTGCATGGTCATCATTACCTCGTTTAGGAGGTGGCTCACAAGGGATGTTGTCAATAAAGACATCTTGAAACCCCTTGAGAAAATTGGATAACTCTAATTCCTTTTGGTTGCTTTTATTTTCTTTTGCTAAAGCATTAGGTTCATTTTGAGAATCTTTAACAAAAATCATGTACATGGAAATAGAGCTCTTTATTGACTTGTTGAAAGCTGGTGTATGTACAATGGGGATAGTGTTACCCATTTCCTTAGCATCTATATACATGTCTTTTTCCCTGAACTTAAAGGAGATTCTCCTTTCAGGGAATTTAACATTGGCAGCCAGGCGGTCAAACCATGGTGCCCCTAGGATTACATCCTCATGCTTGAGAGGAGAGATAAAGAAGTCCTCTTTGTCCACATAGCTTTGGACATGAAGCCTCAATTTCCCGATTAAGGGAGTGACTGAAGCTTCTTGCCCCTTGAAAGCACTGTCTACGGGTAGGACATCTCCCATCTCGTAGGCTTGTATGCCTAGCTTGGTGGCCAACTCTATAGATATAAAATTGTGAGTAGAACCAGGGTCAAAGAGAATAAAAGCATCATGTTCTCTTACCTTTCCCCAAGCATGGCATAGAGGAGATCCTTAGTGGTGAGTTTGGTAAATCTCCTCCTCTTGGATTTCAACCAAGGTAGCTCTAGGAGGATCTTGGCGGTTGTTATTTTGGGGACAAGCGCGGTACGCATGCCCTTGTTCGCTGCATTTGAAACACCGGTTATCCTTGCGATAACGCTCAAGCTCTTCAGGAGAGAGTTTGTTTTTACCTTTGTAAACTCCCTTCTCTTTAGCTTTGTTGGAGTTGCCCTTAGGAGACTTTTGGACATTGTCCTTCCCCTTAGGCTTGTTGGAACTCTTGTTTTCCGTGGGCTTATTATTTCTTTTAGACCCCGTTTGGTGGTGTATTACCACCGATATGGTACGTGGCCTTTGGGAGTTGACATACTCCGCTATTTCTTCGGTTAAGCCCGCACAAAATTGTTGCTTTTGCTCTCCAAAATCCAACTTTTTGAAGACAATGGCTTTGAGTTGTAGGTCCCAAAACTTGTCTACATATTCGCCATTCGGTGAGTACTTTGTCTTTGGCATCGGTGGCCAAAAACTGCTTCATAATGGAAGCTCTTAAAGATTTCCATGTTCGTGGAGCTTCACCGTTGGCTCGTAGGCTAGACCACCATTGCCTGGCGGACTTTTGAAAGTGCATAGATACATGGTGTAGCTTAGAGGTCTCCGTGAAGCCCTCATCTCCGAATGCCGCATCAAATTGTTGGATAAAGGCCAAGACTTTGTCCGTAGCACCAAAGGTGACATCATAGGTAAGGAAAGAGATGCTCTTCCCTCCCTCTTTGAACTTCTTGAGCTTGGACGGCCTCTTCCATGCGGCATAGGATTTCCTATGGCCTTTTCTTTTTGATGGTTCAAAGGTTGCACCGTCACTTTCTTCAGAAGGTGAAGAATTTGAGGAAGGTGGAGAAGACGGTGACCTCTTTCTCGCCTTTTTCTTGTCTTGATCTTCGTCGTCTTCACCATCACTTTCATAAGAGGAAGAGGATGAAGAAGATGGAGAAGAGGGTGTCCTCTTTCTCGCCTTTTTCTTCTCTTGCTTTTTATCATCCCTCTTTGAATTATGGTGTGGAGAAGGGTGCGATGGTCTTCTCCGCTTTGGTGGTGATGGAGAGCGTTTAGCCTGCCGTCTTCGTGGAGCCATCTCCGCCGAGGTGGCGGGAGACTCACTTCTTTCTCGTTCCTTCGGTGGAGGCTCTTGAGTTCTCCTTTGGGAAGGAGATGCATCGTCAAGAAGTAAATTCTTGAGCCCTTCGTATGGATTCTCTTCTTCTTCCCGAATCGGAGAGAGACCTCTTTTGGAAGTCTCACAAGGAGGCTTCCTAGGTGTTCTCTCGTCATGGTGGTGAGCTTGGAGAATTCCATGAGCACAGAGCTGCCGTTGCACTTCACTTTGGAGAGATGGATTGCCCATGGCTTGTTGAAGCCTAGAAACAATATAGTTAACAAGCATCGGGGCATCATTAGTAGCTTGCTCATTAGCAAAATCAAAGCTATCAACATTAATTTCACTCTCTTTACTATTGTCAGCCATTCTAACAACTTTTAGGTGTACTTTGGCACTTCAAGCCCTAGTTGCTACTCCTCTTTACCCCTTTAGAAAAAGCACTCAAGCTACTGTACCTGTGGCTCGAATACCATTAATTGCAAGGAATAGAAGAGAGGGTGCACCGGCTCCTGTCAAGCTTCTAATAGCTCAATAGTGGTTAAGTCGTAGGCAAGCCCCGTAGGACTCCACTATTAAGACCATAGCTCTCGACGGTGATGCCCCGTTAACTGCACAAAGGCAGGCGCACTGCAAGGCTGAAAAATCCCTATTCTACTTACTCACAGGCAATTAATAATACCAACCATTTATAGCTAGCTTGAGGACCTCCCTTCTTGAGCAAGAAAAGAGAAACCTTGTGCTGTGATACCAATGTAACATTTAATGGCCTAAAAACTTGTGTGTAGCAGAAATTAGCATGAACATAGTGGGCATTTCATTAGAATAGATTCCTAATGAGAATTACAAGAGTGCTTGGGTGGAGAGAGCAACAAAAAGCATAACACCTAGTTAGATAGCATCGAAAGTACTTTCAAAAGAGAGAGAAATTAAGCTATTGACAATAGTTGAGGACCGGATTTACATGGAGCCTGTGCCCCCTCCAAAAGGCTTTGTATTATGGTTTCTCCCATCAAGAGAGACATTGTACAATACAATTCTTTGTGTTCCTTCAAGACTAGCTAGTGCAATGAAGATGAAAGCTTCATGCACCAAGCAAAACACTTATCAACCACAACATCAATTGTCTCCGATCTTAGACCCAAGACCTCACACACCTTCGAAGATGGTGAGAGCTAGCGGGGTATGAGAGTAGATTGAGAGGAAGAAGGAGTATTCTTACGAGAAAGTTGTACATCTCCTCACATAATCACTCATATTAGCATAGCTTAGCTTAGTAATTAGCATGGTAGAGGAGATGAGCATGCATTGAAGCTTGGCTCTTGGTTGGATTTGCATCACAAATCCAAGAGTTGTTGGTGTAAGCCTCCCTTCTCACAAGCTTGGAGTAGGTGATAAGCTTTCCATTAAAGCTTGAGAAGGAGAGAGAGTCTTCTTTACTTTTCACATGAGATTGTGTGAGTGTGTGTGTGATAATGCCTTGCAAAAATCAGCCCCCTCTCTCTCTTGGTCGACCCCCCTTACTAGTTGCTCATGCTACCCTCTCATTGGACCTCCCTAGGGTTAGCCAATGACAGTTAAGCAGCATAAGTGACAGCCTTGTGACATGTGTCCCCCTTTCCCCTTTTGTGAGAGATTTAGGTAATTTAATAATTCAACTAAACTCTCATTGGACCCCTTTGCCTTCTGGCCAATAGGAATCGGGCAAGCCATTGGGCTACTGAATGCTCATTGGACCCCTAGGGAGGCTGTCCAATAGTCTTCTAGAGGGCTTAATTCTCATTGGTTCTTTTATTAAGTGTTTTTAAATTAATTAAACTAGATTTACTCTAGCCTAATTCTCATTGGTCCACCTCCAAGGCCATCCAATAGGAATTGGGTACACCTTGTGGGCATCTGGCCTAGGGAGCTGACATGTGTCCCTCATTCCCTTTGTGTAAAGGGAGCTTGTGTGTGTGTGTGACTTTCTCTCTCATCCCCTACAAGCAAGGATCGCCCCCTCCTTTGTAGGGATTTGTAAAGACTTTTGGGTTAGACACAAAGCATCCAATTCCCCCCATGGTTGACCTTTGGACACAACCTTTGAATTTTGGAACCTTAGCATTTTGGAAGTCTTAATGGGCTGAACCTTAGGGTCTTTTTAGCCCATTGTTGCACATGGCTCTTTTTCAGATGGCCCCCCCTTTGGATCCCTATTTTCCCTCCTTTGGATCCCTACTGTGGCCGGTCTGCTAGCTTAACCAATATTCTACCTTTTTCTCCCCTGGCACTTCCCCATATTAAATGATCAGTTTAACATGAGAAAATATGGCTGAAGTAGAGGGTGTACATGCTCTACTTATGTAGGACTTTGAGATGAAGAACTTGGGAGACTTGCGATTTTCTTGAGCATTGAACAGAAGAGTGTGTATGGCTGTCACAAATACAATATGCCTTGGACATGTTGAAAAAATATGGTATGGATGATTGTAAGTTGATTGTGATGCCCTTAAATCAGAATTTGAATCAAGAGTTAGGAGATCATCTAGACTTGGTACATAGTGGTCTATGTGGGCCTATTTCGCATACATCTTTAGGGGGGATTATATTTTCTAACATTCATAGATGACTTTAATTTAAAGGTATGGATCTACCTTTTGAAGAGGAAAGACAAAATCTTTTCTACGTCTCAAAAATTCCTTGCAATGGTAGAGAACCAATCGGGCAAGACGTTGAGGCTTTGTGCATTGGCAATAGAGGAGATTGCATCTCCACCGAGTTCAAGAATTTTGTAGCAAAAGAGATATTAGACAACAATTTATTGTGCCCTACACATCTACTCAAAATGTATTGCTAAGCATATGAATAGAAAAATCCAAGAGAGAGTCACATCCTTGTTGTCTATGGCAAACTTATCGTGAAAGTTTTGGGGAGAGGCTGTTATGACCATTGTCTACAGTATCAATAGTACGCCATTAAATTATAAGATTCCATAGGCGACGTGGAATGGCAAGAATCCAAACTACGACAAATTATGTGTGTCTGGCTGTAAGGCATTCTCACATGTCCCTAAAGAGCTACACAAAAAGCTAGATCCTAAATCATACAAATGCATCTTGATTGACTATGGTGTAGATGGAGAGATGGGCTATCCTCTCTAGAACCTAGAATCTAGAAAGGCATTTGCAGCTCATAGGTTATCTTCAATGAGTTTAAGATGCACAAACACCGTATCAAAGAGTTTAAGTATTGCAAGGTCAAATTCAAGGACGTAACCTCCATTGAAACTAAACAACTAGCTCAGTCTACTAGTGTTGGTCCTACCACTAGTAGTGCCTCTACTCAAGAGAGATCAGAGTCCAAAAGTCAAGCAGTGAGGAGATCTATGTGAGTCTCTTGTGTCCTTGAGCATTTTCATCACGGGTTAGACTCTTTGTTTGTCACTTACTATGGAGAGCCTACCTGCTACCACGAGGTTAATCAAACAAGAGATAGCGGGAAGTGGGAGCAAGCAATGAAATTTGAGTATAACTTGATTTTGGCAAATGAAACTTGGGAGATGAGAGTTTTACTAAACACCGAGCAAGTTTTTTTGAGCAAACAAAAAACCGAGCATATTCCACCAAAATAATAGCCATTGTTCAAATTTGTACCTTTTTTTGTGGGCACCAATTGCCCTAGTAGAAATTGCTCATTCATTTTTCTTCCAAAAAAAATTCAAATTTTGGAGCATTACATTAGGACGTTGAAGTTGATCACAATTATCTGTGCCTCTCCAAGCATGTGGAGCCTATCTATTTTTTTTGTGGCCTTATCGACTCTCTCTCTCTCTCTCTCTCTCTCTCTCTCTCTCTCTCTCTCTCTCTCATGTGCCTCTTAGAAAGGGGAATGTGTCGACAAGGGTGTGCACTACTATGGTGGCAAAGTACAACTCTGGCTAGTACCCTTCTCTTTGCGAACAAGTATGTGAAGCCGATGCATAGTTGGATGCTAGTATCCTAGCAATTTCCTTAGAAAGGACTTATCATTAATAGAGATTTTTAGTAGGGCAAAATAGGAGATATGCATGCATGATTTTACATAAACTTCAAGACATAGAATCTAATGAAGATGATGATATTTTTTTGGGAAAATTACCAAAATATGTGTCTAAATTGTTGAAAATTCCCAAAGTACCCCTCAAATTTCAAAAATTCCTAATATACCCTTGTATCATTTGGGATCGATTAGCCTTGATTTTTGAATATACTTATATTTATGACAATGAAGAGTTATTTTTAAGTTTTCTAAACGGAACTATTTACTAATGCGGTCACAAGTAGAGACATCCGTGTTTAAAAAAGATGAGCAATTTCATCTTAAGAGACCACAATACCATATCAAATCCTAGTTAAATCATCTTCTATTGAGGAAGAACCAATTTCCCTATGAAAAGTTGCAAAAAAACTTCAAAATTTTGTTTTTAGAGATGTTTACTAGGTTAAAAAATGTCATGGGCGGTCATGATAGGAAAACATTGTTGGAAAAAAATGTTGTTTCCAACCCATATAAATTTTCAAGCAAGGTGTACATTGGAAATTTGGAGAAATTGTAGGGTATTTTGGGAATTTTTGGTGGTGTATATCGGGAAGTTTCAAAACTAGAGGGGTATTTTGGGAATAACCACAAATTAGAGGGGCATTTTGGTAACTAGAGATTGGAGGCGTGAACCCTCTTCCCTCTCTCTCTCTCTCTCTCTCTCTCTCTCTCTCTCTCTCTCTCTCTCTCTCCCCCCCCCCCCCCCCCCCCTCGAAGCGGGAAGCATACTCTCTCACACAGCTCTGGTAGATATGTACGGGCCGAGAAACTTCTTTCAGCTTCTCTATCTTTGTCTCTCTCTTGTTTTGGTTTGAAAGTTCGACCTTTGAAGACCTTTGCATTGAATACTTGTACAACAGCATACAAAGATGCCAGAAGATAAGCTCTTCTAAAAGAAATCTGAAGGGAGTAACCCCTCCATAACAAGCCTCTCATTTTTTCGCACTTGATGCGGCTGACAAAACTCCCTCAAGACGCTTGTTCAAATCTGGTGCTGATAGAGCCCCCTCCAATATGTCAATTGGCTGGCCATTCTGGAAAAGAATGATGTTGGAATAGCTTGTACACCATATCTGCTAGCAATAGTTGGATTTTCTCTGAATCGATCTTCACAATACAAAGCTTGTCTTTCAAAGCATGGCCAATGTCATCTAAAATAGGAACCATATGTAACATTGAATGGCCTAATAACTTATGTGTAGCGGAAATTAGCATGAACATAGTGGGCATTTCATTAGAATAGATTCCTAATGAGAATTACAAGAGTGCTTGGGTGGAGAGAGCAACAAAAAGCATAACACCTAGTTAGATAGCATCGACAATACTTTCAAAAGAGGGAGAAATTAAGCTATTGACAACAGTTGAGGACCGGATTTGCATGGAGCCGGTCCCCCCTCCAAAAGGCTTTGTATTATGGTTTCTCCCATCAAGAGAGACATTGTACAATACAATTCTTTGTGTTCCTTCAAGACTAGCTAGTGCAATGAAGATGGAAGCTTCATGCACTAAGCAAAACACTTAATCAAACACAACTTGAATTATCCCCGTTCTCAGACCCAAGACCTCACACACCTTCGAAGATGGTGAGAGCTAGCAGGGTATGAGAGTAGATTGAGAGGAAGAAAGAGTATCTTACGAGAAAGATGTACATCTCCTCACATAATCACTCATATTAGCATAGCTTAGCTTAGTAATTAGCTTGGTAGAGAAGATGAGCATGCATTGAAGCTTGGCTCTTGGTTGGATTTGCATCCACATGCCAAGAGAGTGTTGATGTAGGCTTCTATCTCACAAGCTTGGAGTAGGTGATGAGCTCTTGGGAGGAGATAGAGTATTCTTTCTTCACACATGGTCAATTGTGAGTGTGTGTGTGTGTCAATCCCAGCAAAAATCAGCCCCCTCTCTCTCTTGGGCGAGCCCTTCCTGCTAAATTGGTCTGGCTTTTGCCTTATTGGACCTCCCCAAGTCAAGCCAATGGGTGTTAAGCAGCATAAGTGATAGCCTTCTGACATGTGTCCCCATTTCCCCTTTTGTGAGAGCTTTAGATAATTAAATAATTAAACTAAACTCTCATTGGACCCCTTTGCCTCCTAGCCAATAGGAATCAGGCAAGCCATTGGGCTCCTGAATGCTCATTGGACCCCTATGGAGACTGCCCAATAGTCTTCTAGGAGACTTAATTCTCATTGGTTTCTTTTATTAAATGTTTTTAAATTAATTAAACTAGATTTACTCTAGCTTAATTCTCATTGGTCCACTTCAAGGGTCTTCCAATAGGAATTGGGCACACCTTGTGGGCATCTGGCCTAGGGAGCTGACATGTGTCCCTAATTCCCTTTGTGTAAAGGGAGCCTGTGTGTGTGTGTGGCTTTCTCTCTCATCCCCTACTAAATGGGCTCGCCCCCTCCTTTGTAGGCTTTGAAGAAGACTTTTGTACACACACTAAGCATCCAATTTTCCCTAGGGTTGACCTTTGGACACAACCTTTGAATTTTGGAACCTTAGCATTTTGGAAGTCTTAATGGGCTGAACCTTAGGGTCTTTTTAGCCCATTGTTGCACATGGCTCTTTTGCAGATGGCCCCCCCTTTTGATCCCTATTTTCCCTCCTTTGGATCCCTACTGTGGCCGGTCTGCTAGCTTAACCAATATTCTAGCTTTTTCTCCCCTGGTACCTCCCCACATTAAATGATCAGTTTAATATGAGAAAATCATTTAGGAGAATCAGATATTGATTATTATGACATTACCTCTCTCTTGAAATCATAGTCGTCCTCAACTATGGTGTAGAGAAGATAAAGCATATTCATGAGTCCTTTTCTTAGCGGGTAGAGGATCCCTATGTTACCCTACGACATCATTCCATAATGGATGACTAGTCCATTTGGCGCTTGAGAGCCTGAGGCTGCCGCAAGCATGTCTGCTCATCAGTCCTATCAGTCTTCCATAGTAGAGTGACAAGCTCTACTTGGTGTTTGGGAGACGTCGTCTCCACAAACTTGATCTAAGCATGCATACTACTTTATTTTTGTGCACAAATAAAGAAAAAGAGAGTCTTATAAGACAAAAATTTTGTTCATTTTTAACATTTTGTACCTTTGCTTACTCTTGGAAAGCATTGTAAGCATTGACAAGGTTTAGGTTATCCTTTAATTGTATGCCTTGCATCCATCTAGCATCTTCAAAAGGATAATTCTTAAACTTAATAAGATATCGTCGGATAGTCTTACCGCCTCTTAGTACCTTGTCTTCATGTCGGAGAATGGACTCGGGCTGCAGCACCTCCTCTTGGTCCTCGATCTCCAGTGGGTCTTCAATAGTTGGTTCTTGAGGTGGCTCTCCTTTGTAAGGCTTTAATAGGCTCACATGGAAAGCATTGTGTATGAGCCAATGATTGGGCAACTTGAGTTGATAGGCCATCTCATTGATTGGCCTAAGAATATGAAAGGGACCATAGTACCTTTTTGCTAGTTTAGCATAGTACTCTTGTTGGCCCGTAGGATTCTTGCCCGTCGTGTGCCTCAATTGAGCCTTGGGAAACTTTAACAAGACCAAATCATTTTCTTTAAAGGCTTGGGCTCTTCTGTGCTTGTCAGCATCAGCCTTTTGCCTTTGCTGTGAGATAGAGATAGCATCCTTAATCTTTTGAAAAGATTCTTGTAGGTCTCGGCTATACTCATCTGCATCGAAGATCTTCCCATGTACCTTAAGTAGCAAGGGACTTTTTGATCTTCCCTCAATTACCTCGAAAGGTGCTTTTCTCGTGGAAGTATGTACAGTGTTATTGTAAGCATACTCCACTAAGGGTAAGTACTTCTCCCATTGGGATCTTTGATCTACATCCGTTACATAGGCTTTTAGTAGATCGAGAATGGTTAGGTTAGCTATTTCACTTTGGCTATCAGTTTGTGGATGATAGGCCGAAGAGAAGTTTAGCCTTGTTCCTAAATTCTCAAAGAGACCCTTCCGGAAATTATTGGTCATTCTAGGATCTCTATCCGATACTATGGACATGGGCAAGCCATGGTACTTGAAAATTTGTGAAATAAAGAGGGTTGCCATTTGATGGGCTTTGATAGTCTTTTTGACAGGTATAAAATGAGCTTGTTTACTAAACCTGTCTACTATCGTCCATATTCCCGTATTCCCATGGATAGACTTAGGCAATCCAAAGATAAAATCCATGGATATGCTCTCCCATGGTGAATTAGGGATTGGCAAGGGTTGAAGCAATCCAAGTTGCTTCCCTCTATCAAATTTTGTCTTTTGGCATACCACACATTTGGAAACATACTCTTGTATGTTCACTTTCATGGTAGGCCAATAGAAATATGTTTCAATTCCCTTTAAGGTAGACTGAATCCCTCTATGCCCCGCATAAGGTGGAGCATGAGATTCATACATTACTTTCTCACGTAGTGAGTTATTAACGCATAGTCTATTGCCATAGAGAAGATAACCATCTTGTAAAGTAAATGGTTCTTCTTTCTTCCCTAATGCAAGGGCTGAAATCACATCTCTAAAATCGGGATCAATAGCATAGTCATCTATCATTGAAGATAGATCATTGTGAGTTGCTATGGAAACCGCATTCACTCTCGGCCGTCTTGAGAGTGCATCAGCTACTTGATTATGCTTGCCATCAATGTGAGCAATATGAAAATGAAATTGCGAAAGGAAATTTGCCCACCTCATTTGTTTGTCGGAGAGCTTGGTCTGCGTCATGAAGTACTTAAGACTTTGGTGATCCGTTTGCAGAATGAAAGGAGTCCCCAATGAATAGTGCTTCCATGAGTGTAAGGCATGTAGAACTGCAAGGAGTTCCTTTTCGTATATGCCTAGAGCTTGCTCAACAGGGTCGAGCCTTCGACTCTCATAGCCTATGGCGTGCCCTTCTTGGAGCAAAACAGCTCCAAGGCAATCACCACAAGCATCACATTGGACCTCAAATGGTTTTGAGAGATCCGGTAGTGTAAGCAAAGGTTGAGAGATAAGCTTTTCTTTAAGCTTTTTGAAAGCATTGTTCTCCTTAGCAGACCATGTATACCTAACGCTTTTCTTTGTTAGGTCATGTAATTGTCCCGCAATTTGTGAGAACTTTTCTATGAAGCGTCTATAGTATGCACACATACCTATGAAGCTTCTTAGTTCATGAAGATTCTTTGGTTTAGGCCACCCTTTTATTACCTCTAACTTGGATGGATCCATTTGGATGCCATCTTGAGAGATAATGTGACCTAAATACTGAATCTCTTGCAAGAAGAATTCACTTTTCTTTCGATTAACATAAAGTTTATTCTCTCTTAAAACTTGAAATATTACCTGGAGGTGTTGCTTGTGTTCCTCCAATGAATTAGAGTAGATGATAATATCATCAAAGAACACTCCAGTGAAGGTTCGATGAGGCCAGAACAGCTTCTCCAGCAAGCAATTGAATGTGGCTAGTGCATTGGTCAAGCCAAAAGGCATGACAATGTATTCGTAAAGACCAAATGTAGTACGAAATGCGGTCTTTACAATGTCTTGATCAACTTTCCTTATTTGATGATATCCACTTTTTAGGTCAATCCTACTGAAGTAGGTCGATCCTTGTAGCTTACCAAATAGGTCTTCTACCCGAGGAACGGGAAACCTATTCTTTATAGTGATCCTATTTAGTGCTCTATAGTCGACACACGTACGATATGTGCCGTCTTTCTTTTGCACTAATAGCACAGGTGAGCAAAATGGAGATGAGCTTGGCCTAACCATACCCTTCTCAACTAACTCATGCACTTGCCGCATAATCTCCTCTTGTTGAGCTTGAGAAACTCTATAAGGAGGTTTATTAGGCGGTGAACTTCCTGGAAGAAGTTCAATTGCATGGTCATCATTACCTCGTTTAGGAGGTCGCTCACAAGGGATGTCGTCAATAAAACATCTTGAAACCCCTTGAGAAAATTGGATAACTCTAATTCCTTTTGGTTGCTTTTATTTCCTTTTGTTAAAGCATTAGGTTTATTTTGAGAATCTTTAACAAAAATCATGTACACGGAAATAGAGCTCTTTATTGACTTGTTGAAAGCTGGTGTATGTACAATGGGGATGGTGCTACCCATTTCCTTAGCATTTATATACATGTCTTTTTCCCTGAACTTAAAGGAGATTATCCTTTCAGGAAATTTAACATCGGCAGCCAGGCGATCAAACCATGGTGCCCCCTAGGATTACATCCTCATGCTTGAGAGGAGAGATAAAGAAGTCCTCTTTGTCCACATAGCCTTGGACATTAGGCCTCAATTTCCCAATTAAGGGAGTGACTGAAGCTTCTTGCCCCTTGAAGGCACTGTCTGCGGGTAGGACATCTCCCATCTCGTAGGATTGTATGCCTAGCTTGGTGGCTAACTCCATAGATATAAAATTGTGAGTAGAACCAGGGTCAAAGAGAATAAAAGCATCATGTTCTCTTACCTTTCCCCAAGCATGGCATAGAGGAGATCCTTTGTGATGAGTTTGGTGAATTTCCTCCTCTTGGATTTCAACCAAGGAAGCTCTAGGAGGATCTTGGTGGTTGTTCTTTTGGGGACAAGCGCGGTACGCATGCCCTTGTTCGCCGCACTTGAAACATCGGTTATCCTTACGATAACACTCAAGCTCTTCAGGAGAGAGTTTATTCTTACCTTTGTAAACTCCCTTCTCTTTAGGTTTGTTGGAGTTGCCCTTAGGAGACTTTTGAACATTGTCCTTCCCCTTAGGCTCATTGGAACCCTTGTTTTCCAGGGGATTATTATTTCTTTTGCCCCCGTTTGGAAATTGATTCGAGAGGCCACCATAGTGTGGTGTATTACCGCCGATATGGTACGTGGTCTTTGTGAGTTGACATACTCCACCATTTCTTCGGTTAAGCCCGCACAAAATTGTTGCTTTTGCTCTCCAAATTCCAACTTTTTGAAGACAGTGGCTTTGAGTTGTAGGTCCCAAAACTTGTCTACATATTTGTGGATGGATTCATTGGGAGAGAGCTTTAAGCTTCGCCATTCGGTGAGTACTTGTCTTTGGCATCGGTGGCCAAAAAGTGCTTCATACTGGAAGCTCTTAAAGCTTTCCATGTTCGTGGAGCTTCACCGTTGGCTCGTAGGCTAGACCACCATTGTCTGGCGGACTTTTGAAAGTGCATAGCTACATGGCGTAGCTTAGAGGATTCCGTGAAGCCCTCATCTCCAAACGCCGCATCGAATTGCTGGATAAAGGCCAAGACTTTGTCCGTGGCACCAAAGGTACCATCATAGGTAAGGAAAGAGATGCTCTTCCCTCCCACTTTGAATTTCTTCAGCTTGGACGACCTCTTCCATGCGGCATAGGATTTCCTATGGCCTTTTGTTTTTGATGGTTCAAAAGTTGCACCATCACTTTCTTCACAAGGTGAAGAATTTGAAGAAGGTGGAGAAGAGGGTGACCTCTTTCTCGCCTTTTTCTTGTCCTGATCTTTGTCGTCTTCACCATAGCTTTCATAAGAGGAAGAGGATGAAGAAGATAGAGAAGAGGGTGTCCTCTTTCTCGCCTTTTTCTTCTCTTGCTTTTTATCATCCCTCTTCGAATTGTGGTGAGGAGAAGAATACGATGGTCTTCTCCGCTTTGGTGGTGATGGAGAGCGTTTAGCCCGCCGTCTTCGTGGAGCCATCTCCGCCGAGGTGGCGGGAGACTCGCTTGTTTCTCGTTCCTTCGGTGGAGGCTCTTGAGTTCTCCTTTGGGAAGGAGATGCATCGTCAAGAAGTAAATTCTTGAGCCCTTCGTATGGATTCTCTTCTTCTTCCCGAATCGGAGAGAGACCTCTTTTGGAAGTCTCACAAGGAGGCTTCCTAGGTGTTGTCTCGTCATGGTGATGATCTTGGAGAATCCCGTGAGTACGAAGCTACCGTTGCACTTCACTTTGGAGAGATGGATTGCCCATGGCTTGTTGAAGCCTAGTAACAAGTAGTTAACAAGCATTGAAGCATCATTAGTAGCTTGCTCATGAGCAAAATCAAAGTTATCAACATTAATTTCACTCTCTTTACTATTGTCAGCCATTCTAATAACTTTTAGGTGTAAACTTTTTAGGTGTACTTTGGCACTTCAAGCCCTAGTTGCTACTCCTCTTTACCCCTTTAGAAAAAGCACTCAAGCTACTGTACCCGCGGCTCGAATACCGTTAATTGCAAGGAATAGAAGAGAGGGTCTTTCGACACCAAAATAGCACCGGCTCCTGTCAAGCTTCTAATAGCTCAATAGTGGTTAAGCCGTAGGCAAGCCCCGTAGGACTCCACTATTAAGACCATAGCTTTCGACGGTGATGCCCCGTTAACTGCACAAAGGCAGGCGCACTGCAAGGCTGAAAAATCCCTATTGTACTTACTCACAGGCAATTAATAATACCAACCATTTGTAGCTAGCTTGAGGACCTCCCTTCTTGAGCAAGAAAAGAGAAACCTTGAGCTTTGATACCAATGTAACATTTAATGGCCTAATAACTTATGTGTAGCGGAAATTAGCATGAACATAGTGGGAATTTCATTAGAATAGATTCCTAATGAGAATTACAAGAGTGCTTGGGTGGAGAGAGCAACAAAAAGCATAACACCTAGTTAGATAGCATCGAAAGTACTTTCAAAAGAGAGAGAAATTAAGCTATTGACAACAGTTGAGGACCGGATTTGCATGGAGCCGGTCCCCCCTCCAAAAGGCTTTGTATTATGGTTTCTCCCATCAAGAGAGACATTGTACAATACAAGTCTTTGTGTTCCTTCAAGACTAGCTAGTGCAATGAAGATGGAAGCTTCATGCACTAAGCAAAACACTTAATCAAACACAACTTGAATTATCCCCATTCTCAGACCCAAGACCTCACACACCTTCGAAGATGGTGAGAGCTAGCAGGGTATGAGAGTAGATTGAGAGGAAGAAGGAGTATCTTACGAGAAAGTTGTACATATCCTCACATAATCACTCATATTAGCATAGCTTAGCTTAGTAATTAGCTTGGTAGAGAAGATGAGCATGCATTGAAGCTTGGCTCTTGGTTGGATTTGCATCCACATGCCAAGAGAGTGTTGATGTAGGCTTCTATCTCACAAGCTTGGAGTAGGTGATGAGCTCTTGGGAGGAGATAGAGTATTCTTTCTTCACACATGGTCAATTGTGAGTGTGTGTGTGTCAATCCCAGCAAAAATCAGCCCCCTCTCTCTCTTGGGCGAGCCCTTCCTGCTAAATTGGTCTGGCTTTTGCCTTATTGGACCTCCCCAAGTCAAGCCAATGGGTGTTAAGCAGCATAAGTGATAGCCTTCTGACATGTGTCCCCATTTCCCCTTTTGTGAGAGCTTTAGATAATTAAATAATTAAACTAAACTCTCATTGGACCCCTTTGCCTCCTAGCCAATAGGAATCAGGCAAGCCATTGGGCTCCTGAATGCTCATTGGACCCCTATGGAGACTGCCCAATAGTCTTCTAGGAGACTTAATTCTCATTGGTTTCTTTTATTAAATGTTTTTAAATTAATTAAACTAGATTTACTCTAGCTTAATTCTCATTGGTCCACTTCAAGGGTCTTCCAATAGGAATTGGGCACACCTTGTGGGCATCTGGCCTAGGGAGCTGACATGTGTCCATAATTCCCTTTGTGTAAAGGGAGCCTGTGTGTGTGTGTGGCTTTCTCTCTCATCCCCTACTAAATGGGCTCGCCCCCTCCTTTGTAGGCTTTGAAGAAGACTTTTGTACACACACTAAGCATCCAATTTTCCCTAGGGTTGACCTTTGGACACAACCTTTGAATTTTGGAACCTTAGCATTTTGGAAGTCTTAATGGGCTGAACCTTAGGGTCTTTTTAGCCCATTGTTGCACATGGCTCTTTTGCAGATGGCCCCCCCTTTTGATCCCTATTTTCCCTCCTTTGGATCCCTACTGTGGCCGGTCTGCTAGCTTAACCAATATTCTAGCTTTTTATCCCCTGGTACCTCCCCACATTAAATGATCAGTTTAATATGAGAAAATCATTTAGGAGAATTAGATATTGATTATTATGACACATAAATTGGCAAGGTCTACACCAGGTAGCAAATCATCAGAACTGGAGTATGTCTTTTTAGCAGACTAGATCCGATAAGAATGATGACACTTAGATGAGGGAGAGGAATTAGGAAGACTTGTTGCAAAGCTGTTTTTGCAAATAGAAGAAAGGGTTACACACATTGCCCTCATTTTTTCAGCAGAGAGAGCTTCGTGTCCGTGCAGCGTCCCCAAGCCTATGCTCCTCCTTGCACTTGTGTGGTGAGCTTTGCCTGCCGCCCTCTCGTGTGGTGCCATTTTTAAGGAAGGTTGCCGTTAAGGCCTTCTTGCAGGTGGAAGATGCTGGTGCTCGACCAGGATTGAAATGGGCCACAAAAGTGGTTGGTGCCCTTAAAGTGGCTCATGCTTAGATTCTAGTATTTTAAGCATAACTTTGGCATATGACATAAAAACTTCATGAAACTCTTTGAGCATCTTGTTAGGATGTGTCCAAGACATGAGAGTCTTTATGTCAGCAACATTGAAGTGTGATAGGCTCATTACATACATATTGAGGGAATTTTTAAAGAAGTGTGAGTCTATAATTCAAAAACAAATTGGTCTACCATTGAATCAATTCAATAAAATTATATGCATTTTATTAAATTAGTCTTTAGAGATGGCCATGCAGGAAATACAACTTCAACCCTTGATTTATGTCTTGGCATTCTTTTATTAACTCATACTATGTGTTGTGCGGATTTCCCTAAGAGGGTTTTTTGTTTAGACATCTAAATAGCTATTGCATTATTTGTTTATAGAAGCCTCTTAAAGCCACAAAAGTGAAAAATCTAAGTAAAATGGAGTTCATTTCCAAGAATCTAGCAGGTGGTTATACAAGCCAATTAAATTGATTGAGAGGCTATTAACATATCTATCTGTCATAGATTTGCCTGCACCACTTTAGCTCCCTATGATATTGTTTGCTACAACAGCTCCCTAGTCTACTTGTCTTTTTTTAAAAAACAAAACAACCATATCCGCATGACCCTACCCCTCCTTCAACCTTGGTTTGCTCTTGCAACCATTCCGCGCCGGCGCGGACTGGTTACAACAGCAAGCGAGGTAGAGATTATTTTCAAAAAAAAAAAAAGCTTTGTTGCCATCTTCCTTGCCCGTAGAACACCTTCACTGGCATCTCTGCTGTGTAATTAGCTCAACGCCCAACGCAGAGAGAGAGAGAGAGAGAGAGAGAGAGAGAGAGAGAGAGAGAGAGAGAGAGAGAGAGAGAGAGAGAGAGAGAGAGAGAGAGAGAGAGAGAGAGAGAGAGAGAGAGAGAGAGAGAGAGAGAGAATTGGCAAGCTCACCTAGTGATAATTAATTACATTGATTAATTGTTAGTCAAATCTGGTAAAAAGTAGTAGAAAACTCATACCTCAATAGATTGGATGGTCATGAGGCAGTTGGGTTGCTTGAGCTCATCATGCATTGGGCACATCAGTTCCATCATTGCCACTACATTCGATGTAGTTGCAGTGGGTGCATCCACGGCTTGATGGCAAGGGGAAAGGGAGGGCAACTTAAGGATGCTGCACTGCAAAGTTGAGAGAAAGAGTGCGCTCGTTTCCACTTGCTTTAGGAAATTGTTTTTTCTTGCTTACAAAAGTGGAGGGCAATTATTTCAAGCTTTAGGAGGCTCTCATATAACATTATAGGCTTACGAGGTTGTGTGTTGACTTTTTTGCAAAATCTAGGTGCCAAATTTTTTATGTGCTATTTTTGAGAGGAGGTATGCCACACGAAATTGAATTATATACGTTTCAAGTATGAAGTGTTTGCGTGTCTCGAGTATTCAATTTTCATAATGGTTCTAAAATCTCTTTTTTTATCGATTAAGTGTCAGGTTCGTGGTAGTGAAAGTAATGGGCATGGAATAATTTCTTTCTTTCACCATTGTTGCTCTTGTATCAATCTGCTTGGATTTATCTTCGCTCGATTTTTTTTGCTCGATGATTAGAAACCCCCGGAGCTGATAGAGCTACTAGAGGGCAAGCAAGCCTTGCCATGAAAATGGGTATATATACAAAAAACATGGCAAAAGATTATGAGCCTAAATATAGGGCTAGATTGGTTGCTAAGTGATTCAAGCAAAAGAAAGGAGTGGACTTTGATGAGATTTTCTCTCCAATAGTCAAGATTACATTGCACCTAGTGCTTGGACTAGTAGCCATTGAGGACATGGAACTTGTCCAAATGGATGTGAAGACGGCTTTCCTTCATGGGGATCTAGAAAAAGATGGCTACATAAAATAGCTTGAGGGTATTGAAGTTGAAATTGAAAAGCCTACGAGGGCTGAACTAGTGTGTAAACTGCTTAAGGCATTGTATGTCCTAAAGCAAGGCTCAAGGCCGCTGTACTAAAAATTTGACAAGTACATGCAATCCCAATGTTATCACTGTTACTACTTTTGGACATTTTATCAAATTTTTCTTATGTTTTATTCTCAAAAACTATTCAAAAGAAGCAATGTAAATATAACTCACCTTTACCTACTATTCTTAGAGTTTAAGTGAAAAGCAACCTCTTCTATTTTTGGGTGCGTGCATGAAGAGAGAAAATTAGCATAAAAGAGAGGAAGAGTGTATCTTCTGTAGCTTTGCTTTGATGGATATTTTAATGGCTCCATTAGCTTTGAAAGGGGGGTAAAACATTAGGTTACATGAGGTCACCTGATCAAGATGCTCTAGGAGCGCTCTCTTTCTTGTGAAGAGCCACGAAGTTGATTCCTACTGAAAAAGTGCAGCGCACGAGAAGACGCAATTTGGGAAAACACAATAGTCATCATCCAAAGGGAGAACCTCAGGTAAAGAAGAAAAAAATTCAGCTTTTAGAAGTTTGATATGCTTCCAAGATACTAGGATGAGAGCGGAAAAACCTTTATGGCATCCACTTGGCGCTGTCAAGGCCATGATTCTTATACTTAAGCAAATTCTTGCTATGCAACATACCACTGCATGTCAAAGTGTCTTGATGGTCTATGATGGTCTCAGGTACAAGGATTTCAAAATCTTCTCTAAAAATTTGGATCATCAATGATAGGAAGTGACGGTAGAGAACCTTTGAAAGAACAAAGAAGGCTTATGTGAAATGTGTTGTGAATTTTCCAAGAGTCAAGGAGAGCCAATCGAAAAGAATTAGCGATAATACAATTAGTGATTTTAAATGGACCATAATATCGTGGTGCTAGCTTAACAATAGAATTGGTCTCTACACTTTCAAGACGTCTCTTTTCAATGTGAAGCATCATAAAATCTCCCTCTTTGACTTCCATGGGTTGTCTCTTTTTATTTGCTTGTTCAATGTATGCATATTGTGCTTTGTGAATTTCTTGTTTTGCTTGCTCTAAGATTTGGGTGTGCTGTCAAGCAGTTTCATCAGCATGTGGTACTTTATGAGAAATGCAAGACAAGGGAGTAGGCAATGCATATTGTGCTTTGTGGATTTCTTGTTTTGCTTGCTCTAAGATTTGGGTGTGTTGTTGAGTAATTTCATCAACATGTGGTACTTTATGAGAAATGCAAGACAAAGGACTAGGCAATGAGTATCCATATACAATATGAAATGGTGATTTTCTCATGGATAAATAAGGAGTGTTGTTGTATGCAAATTGAAGTAAGTGAAGCTATGTGTCTCAACTCTTGGTCTCTCATGAGTGCATGTTCCCACATTCCTTTTTTAAGCAGGAATCAGCTTCTTGTCTCTTCACAAGGAAGACGAGTGCTCCAAAAGCATCTTGACTAGGTGACATGAAGTTTTACCCCCCCTTTCAAAGCCAACGGAGCCATCAAATCTCTATCAGAGCAAAGCTACAGAAGATACATCTTTGCTCTTTTTTATACTAATTTTCTCTCTTAATCATGTCATACAATTTGCTAATTGCATAGATCTTGCTCTCTTATCTTTCATACATATTTATCTTATTGTAATTCATGCTCCATGAGATGAATAAAGAGGCGGGCGTAAAATACCTAATCATTTTGATTGAGGGGGATGGTTGGTACCTAGTATGGTGTCTTGTATTTTGATTCTTGTTTATGTTGCTCCCTTTTTGTTTTGTGATTATTCAATCAATTGTTTTGCTAAATTTATTTTGATTTAATGAATCAAAGTTGTGTTGAAAGTGTTGGGAAGATTTCAGGAAGCCAACAGAGCAAAGCTACAGAAGATACACTTTTGCCCTCTTCTAATTTTCTCTCTTAATCATGGCATACACTCTCTTCATTGCGTAGCTCTTGCTCTCTTATCTTTCATACATGCACCCAAAAATAGAAGTGGTTGACTTTCACTTTAAGAATAGTAGGTAAAGGAGATTTCTATTTACATTGCTTCTTTTGAACGGTTTTTGAGAATGAAAGATAAGCAAAATTGATAAAGTGTCCAAAAGTAGTAATAGTGATAACACCCAAGGTTATGTACGGAGAGAAGAAGATCATTGTTTGTATAACAGGAAGTTGAATGATGGCTCACTTATCATCTACATAAAGTATCATCTTGATACTTTATGTTGATGATATGTTCATTGTTGGGAGGTCTAAAGACAAGGTTTCCATCTTGAAGAAATCACTTAGCATGTAGTTTGCTATGAAGAATTTTGGAGATGCAAGTCACTACCTTGGTATGCATATCAAGAGGGATGTAAAAGGTTGAATATTGGAGTTATCTCAAGAAATGTATATCCATAAGGTCTTACAATGTTTTAATATGGAGGGAGGGAAGGCTACATTGAGTACCCCAATGCAGACATGTGCAAAACTTAGCACAAATGATGCTCCCAAATTTGATGCTAAGAAATCAAAAATGTCCAAAGTGCCATATTCTTTAGCAATAGATAGTCTTATGTATGCTATGGTATCCACCAAACGAAACCTTGCATTTGAAATGAAAGTGATTTATGGCAAATCCTGCCACGAAGCATTGGGAGGTAGTGAAACACATTCTAAGATACCTTAACGGTACGACAAACAAGTGCTTACACTTTGGAAATAGTGATGCATCCATAGTGAGTTACACGGATGTAGACTATGCAGGTTGTGTGGATAGCCAAAAATCCACATTTGACTATGTATTCCTATTTGCTAGAGTAGCGGTTTCATGGAGATCATGTCTTCAGGATTGCACTTTGTCTTCCACCACATAGGCAGAGTATGTTGCAGTTTCTGGTGCTAGCAAGGATGTTGTATGGTTAGCTCGTCTAGTGGGAGACCTTGGCATTCATCAAAATCTAGTGCTCCAATGTAATAATTAGATTGCTATGGCATTAGCAAAGAACCCATGTTTTACTCCAAGTTGAAACACATAGAGGCCAGGTATCATGTGATATGGGACATACTGGCTAGCAGGCACACCAAGATAATGAAGGTGCATATAGATGACAACCCTATAGATGCTCTCATGAAGATCTTAGCCTTAAAGCGGTTTGCATAATGCATTGAGACGATGGGTGTAGGGTGAAGCCAGCTTCAGAATGACAAACAATGGTGGTATTTGCAACACAATATACATGAACTATAACATGCACTGCTAAGTGTAGGGCATGTGCTCAAGCAGGCACCAACAAGTATGCAAGAAAAAAACACAGAACGCAACTCCATGCGGGGAATAAAACACTCTCAACAAAGCTTACACACAAAATCCATGCCATCATACGCATAATCCATACGCATAAAAACTCCCACTCGAACTATAATGGCTTTCAATACCAAAGATGCTCGTAGATCTACTGCATCAAAAGAACCGAAGACTATTCCTGTGGATGCGAAAAACTGTATTTGAGAGCTATCTCTGAGAAGCCGTCAATGACTATGCATAGGCAATACCATAGAGACGTGCATTATATCCAAGCGCATATGAAAATCCAAAAAAAAAAAAGCTTTGAAAAAACGCATGAAACTGTTGCTAATGTCAACCTGTAACCTACTTTTTAGTGTCGACAAACTATCTCTATGTCTCGTTTTCTACAATGCTAGAGAGCATGTAAAAATCCGTAGCCTATGTCGCCAAAGTTGATGATGATACCAACTTTGGGTATCACTCCTGTATAGAAGAGGCACCTCACCCATGCATGCCAATGTCGGTAAAGGAAAAGCCGATGCTGAAAGCCAAGAAAATGAGTTTTCGATGCCGAGAAAATGCTGGGTGTTGATGCCGACTTCCATCGTCAGACAGAAGTGTCTCGTCGATGCTCAAAGATGCCAAAGGAGAGCCAATGTGCTCTCTCTCTCGCTCGCTATGCCGAAGTTGTTGCTGAAGCCAAAAATGGGAGTGTATGTGTGTATTTGATGGCAAAAATGTTGGCTGAAATCTACCTTCTACAATGTTACTCAAGTGGAGATTTTGAGAAAATAAACGGCTTTGAGAGAGGGGGGGGGGGGGGGGGGGGGGGGGGGTTTAAAACTCCAAGAAATCTATCGAAAATACTCCTGACACGATGGAAAAGCTATAGCAACAACCAAAATTAGAATTTGGCATGTCTACACAAAGCTACTATAGTCCAAGCTTTGCTTCACCTACTATATAGTCTACTATTGATTGTCAATTTGCTCAAGACAAACCTTAATCCCAATTAGCTATGAGTGAACCTTAGCCACTCCAAGAGGGATTGCACATGTCCAAAAGCGGGGAGGAAGACCAAAGCTCTAATACCACTTGTAGAGTGCACAATGCATACAAAGTGAAAAGGGAGAAGAAGATGAGTAGAGCTTATGTTATGGAGCATGTCGGTCCTTTCAAATTGTAAATTGGAGCAAGAATGTGATGGTATTTAACTTGGAGCGAGCACCTCACAAGGGCATCAAATGCGGGGAGAGAGGGGAGCTCTCTAGGTCTACGGCTATGGCGATCCATTGTGGCGCTGTTGTGGGCGTAGTTTGGAGACAATGTTGGCCGTTTTGGTTGTGTGTTGGCTATTGTGAGCACCATCAATGGCATGTTGGTGATGATGACGATGTGGCAAGCCCTTTGTGGGGGTTGTTCTCATGCGGCACCTCTAAGGGGCACAAGTTTTGAAGGCAAGGGTTGCCTCCCACTAGTGCTAGCACTAGTGCTTGGGGGGTCCTACGGTGGTGTACAAAGGTAGTGAGGGAGAGAGGTTGTGGAGTCAAGGCCTACAAGAGGCGGTTATCCATGCAAACATTTCCAAGTTAAGGGGACAACTGATATAGAGTCTGCATGTGCTGATGATGAAGATACAAGCTCAAGTTTCAGGGAGGCAAGCAAGGAGGATAGAGAGGATGAGTCCACATCCTATGGCAAGGAAACAGGTTTTGATGATCCTATGCTGGCAAGGGTAAAGCTACCTTGTTGTGTGTCTGATAATATGGTGATAAAAAATGTGGAAGAAGAGCAGGTCAAAGCGTTTGAGCTTGTGAAGGAAGGTATGCAATTGAAGGTACTATGCCGCACCATGCTGATGACGATGCTTGTCAAAGTAGCTGTGGAATGTTCTATAGGAGTGCAAGTGGTTCGGAGATTTGCGGTGAAGGGCAAGGCTACATCTATGGATACCCAGGCTAATCTACCAAGTTGACAAGAGGATGGTGATGAAGCTAAAACCAAGGGGGTAGAGCATTTTTCTTATGCTCATGATGGGTTAGATACTGACCAAATGGAGGAGCAATTACTGTTGTTACGGATTGTGGGGACGATACGATGGATATAGATTCTTTGGACCAGGTATGCTTTGAGGACGAGTTTGATTGGGGGTTGGATGATCCAGTGGTTGCTATGGATGAAGAGTCATAGGTGGTTGTTGATAGAGCTTTGACAAGATATATGCAAGGCAAGGGTTAGCCCCTCCAAAAGTGGAGATTCTCTTGGATGATCAGTGGGCTACTATGGTTATGCAAGGAGAGTCCGGAGTGGAGAAGTATTTATGTCAATAGCAGTGCTCTTTTGAGGAGAGCCCCACTTTATATGGATGGGAGCAAGGTCGTGTATGTCTATTTTGAATGATGGTGTGCTTGGTGATGCTTGGAGTGATGAAGGTACAAGGCATTTGGCATGCATGGATAGCTATGTGTTGGGAGGAAACACTATGGGAAGCTATTGCAGGTGAAGGGTGAAGATCCTCAAAATCCACCACTAAAACTTCAAAAAATCCATTAATTTGACCCTCCTTCCAAACTTTGCCATTTCCTACTCTATGATCCAGTACTCGAGCTGTCAAATTCAAGTGAAACCCTTGCTAGTCGACTTCGAACCCTCCGCCTTGGCCACACTTTGACTTTCTCTGTCCTTCCAACCAAGCGGACCAAAACTGCAAAAAAACATCTGACCCTACACGGTGGTTCAAGTAAAGTTGGTCAATGCTAGAAGATGTGCTGTGTAGGGCTAGAGATGCTGACAGGTGTGGGGCAAAGAGCTAGAACATGTATATAAGACCCGGGCAGGAAAAGTGCAACTAAAATGTATGCTTTATGTGGTTCCTTAGGCAAAAAGAGCTCGAAAAAAGGCCAATTGGGGCAGCAGGTCCAGGTGTTCCAATTTCTAGATTGATGCTCTAGAGTGTGGTATTGAAGGTGCTATAGAAGCTGGTTCAGACGGCTCCTCAAACGGAGCTATGGTTTGAAAATCATGCCCTCAAGTATATTTGGAGCTAGACATGGTTTGTAGAGGTAGTGGACAGCATATGCGGATAGCAGGAAGTGACAACATGTTAAACGGAGGCCGGATCATGGAGATATTGCAAGATGAAGTCAGGTGCAATTGTCGGCAATGTATGACCAAATGGTTTTTTCAATCTTTGGTTGCATCGGTTGGGTTGTCCGCGGCAGAGTTCAAATGCGGGAAGGTTTTGAAAGTCTAAAGTTGGCTAATAGGAGTTTTGCTTGGTCTTTACGGCCCTGTCCCCGGATCCTCGACTCGAGGATGGCAATTGGTTGAAAAAGGGTGGAAAATAGTTTTTTTTAAAGTTCTATGAGGATTGAAGGACCTTGGGGGGTGAATCAACCGGCTCCTGCCATGTGGCATGCCCAATAGCTCGTATGCGAAGGCACGACGTTGAATGTCATGGTATATATAGTGGACAGTGTGCTCTCAAAGGGCATTCAAGTGATGAGGGAGCTCCAAGGGCTTGCTCACTATGAAACCCTGCACATAGCAGTGCATGGGTGGTGTTCGATGTAGTCGATAGTCGTGCTCTGTCGTAGGCAGCACGTCGGTGGAATTTGTTGGTGGGGTTGCTCGTCGGCTATTGTGCTCGATACTGGTGATGTGGCATGGGCCAAGGGACGGCTTCCACGAGCTTGACCAGAAGCATTTTTTAAAGAAGCACCTTCGGGAGCAATGACGGCACTGTCATTTCCCCTAGGGGTTGTTCATGTGCTGGCATGGAGAGTAAGGAGCAAAGGGGTGGTTAAGGTGTCCTTCACATGCAGTGTGAGGGTAAGTGCAAGGTGGAAATCTTGCCGATGTGGCGGCAACATGCAATGTGAGTGTGCCACTTTTGTGAAGAGAATAGAAACTTCGAAATGAAGCTCGAAATGACCTGCACAAGCTAAAAAGCCCCTTTTTTCTTTTGTTTTTTTTGGAGAAAAAGAAAGTGTCACTCCATATAAGGGATTTTTCCAAAATTATGAGGGTTTTTTTGGCCATCTTGGAAGTGGTGAACGTGGTGAAAAGGAGAATCAAGAGGAAGTTTTACCTCTGCACAGTTCATGGTGCCTTTGTAATGGTTTTTTGAAAAGAAGCCCGACATTACCCCCTGTCTTGGTATCGATTCCCCACTCCCCCTGCTTTCTTTTTTCTCGTGTCCTTTGCTTGCAGTTGTCGATGTCGGTGTGGTTGAGTGCAACCCCGAACCAAGGACTTGGTGTGCAAAGTGAGAGAGAGAAAGAGAGAGGATTGTGTGTGTTTGCAGTGTGGAACAAAGGTTTATGGTGTGTGGTATGTGTTGGAGCTTTCTGAGAAGCGTGTGTGCGCATCGATGTAACAAAATAGACGTGTGCAAGTTATTTTATGTTGATTTTGAAGGTAAAAATTAGTGGTTAGGGGTGCTATGTTTGCCCTTGACTGTTGAGAGGCATCTTTTGTGTGCTCCTGACTGTGTATCCCCTTCCCCCTTTCCATCTTTTTGGTGCCCCCATGGAGAAGCACACTGATTGCTCTCGATTTGGTGAAGAAGTGCAGTTTTTTTCATTGGTGAAGATGGCACTCGAAGCTATGGTTCAATTTTCACAGGCAAGGAGAACCCCGATGAGTGGATTGCTGATTTCAAACTGTATATGCTGTCACTACGGATGTCAAATGAAGACAGCAGGTGGTTTTACCACGATTTTTGCACAGGGAAGTGTCTCCGGTTGAGATGGATGCAAAACTTCAAGCTCTCAAACAAGACATAAGTGAAGATTTTAATCTGTTTTAAGACCGTTTTGAAGCATGTTGGGAAGAGTTGTCGACAACCATGTAGTTGGCCAACGGTGACTATTTCAAAATGGATAAATTTATGGCATGTCTACATCCGAAAGTTAGAGAAAAGGTAGATGTTGAAAGTCCAAAGAACTATAATGGTGCAATGGCATTTGCACAATCCAGAAGAAAAAAAATAAAGAAGAAGATTGAGCAGGGTGCAATAGGCTATGAGGTGGTGGCTCCTACGTAATTTTAGAGTCCCAAAGAAGTAGTCCAAGAAGAGAATCATGGTAGCAAGGGTGTGGCATTAGTGCCACAAAATTCGGTGTGGACGGCCCGACTTGTCGGAGCAGATGCAAGAGTTAAGGTTGAGTGTGATGGACAAAGGTCAACCAAGAGGAGCAAGAGGCAGGGAGAGACCATTGCCTAGACGATGCTACAACTGTGGAGAAGAAGGACACTATGCACCAGATTGTCCCCAATCTCGAAGAGAGAGAGAGAGGAGGTATGTACCCTTTATTTGGCAGAGGTAGAGGTCAAGGACAATACAATGGTCAAAGGGAGCATCAAGCAGTTGAAAATCAAGCACCACTTGCTACACCAAGTAATGATGAAGTGCAAACAATTAATATTATTGAGGTTGACAAGTAGGAGGTTGAATTCTTGGCCAACAAGAGGGCAAGAGCTAAAAGGGAAACAGAGAGGGAGAGGGAAACCCGATCTCGTAAAGGGTAGGAGAAGGTATAGGAGGGTAAAGAGAAACTTGAGACTAGCAAGAGGAGAAGGCACCATAGGATCAAGCAAGCAGATTTTTAGCTAGGACGTGGTTACCCCGAGTATGATCTGGTAAGTGATGTACAAGGTCAAAAGGATAATATTACATTTGGGTAGTTGTTGGCTTTGAATCCAAGATTGAGAAGACAATGGTCCACAAGCGTTAGCACTAGGCTACCAAAAGCTAAGTGCAATGTGTAGGCAATGCAGAATATCGCCTTAAGGGTGGGCAACCCAATAGATGTTCTCCCTCTGGTGGATGTAGTCATTGAGAAGCAAATGTAGGTACAAGCTTACATAGACGATGGAGCACAGGTATATGCGATGATAGAATCAGCCATGAAGGAAACATGTGTAAAAGCAATAGCTAGGTCAAATGTTCAAATGAGGATGGCCAACCATGCAAAAGCTAGGTGTTTGGGTGTGGCTCAAGACGTGAAGGTGAAGGTGATGGAGATTGAATGCTTATTAGAATTTTTTTGTGATGAAAGCAGGTGACAATGCATACCCTATCATTTTGAAAAGGCCATGGCTTCTGGAAACTGGAGTCAAGCAGGATTGGCAGAGCAGGGTATTTACCTTGCCTGAGAGGGAGAGAGGAAGGTAGATAGTGTTAGATTTGAAGACCAAAGAAAGCTGTGCTCATCCTATGGCGGCAAAAGATGAGGAAGATAAGACTACTAGTTACTAGTACGAGATTGAGACTACATATGATGAAGACTACACAGATACAAAGCAAGAGGAGAGTGAAGATGATATGTTAAAGATTGATGCAGACTTATTTGGTGTCACAATGGTACATCCCCAAATTATGGTGCAACACCATGAGCTCCACATACTTCCAACAACAACTTCTGTTATCCCAATCGAGGGGGACCAATTGCGAGAAGAATCCTTGAAGTATCTAAAATTCTCCCCCCATTCCAGGGTTGACACTGCTCTGTTACAATTTCGTGCTAGTTCCCCTATGCAGCCACCAAGCTTCAGGGATGTCCAAAGAGGTGCCAAAATCTTGTCCGGCATAGTGACCTTCTTCCATATGCCCCCTTTCGAGGCAAGCTTTGCATCATTTATCCTATCCCAGGCCATGATAGCCCATTCCTGTTTTTGATCCTTCAAACGGACAACAAGTTTGGCACGGGAAGCTTTTGCATGCACCATGGGCCAATAATCCCAATTTTGTCTTGATTCTTAGGTCTCGCTACCCATTCCCATCTCCCCCATTGGAAAGGGGTTGTGGGTTTCATGTTGCTTCTCCACAGGAATCGTTGATAGGCTTCAAGAATTCTTTGCAATTGGTTTTGCTCAATTTTTCTAATGGAAATGGTCTATGAACTTTGAGAGTAGCGAAATTAGGAATCTAAAGAAAGAACTTTTGTGAGAATACTTTGTGAGCAACTTAATTTATGGTAGCAACATAAACATAGTATAGTTAATTTGGCACGAACAATACTTGTGCAAGAGAGAGAGTTTTGAGAACATGACAACATTTGAGGAGCGGATTTATGTGGAGCTGGTCCCCCCTCCAATAGGCATTTGTATTATAGATTCTCCCATCAAGAGAGACTTGGTACCATACAATCTTTGTGTTCGTTGTGACCTAGGTGATGCAATGAAGATGGAAAGCTTCATGCATCACAAGAGCATAACATTAACTTTGCAAAAACGAGTAACTATCCCAAGCCTCATCCCAAGGCCTCAAACACCTTCGAAGGTGGAGAGAGCTAGCGGGGAATGAGGGTAGGGAAGAAACATTCCATAGGAGAAATAAATAGTAATTCCTCACTTATCATCACTCTTCTTGCTAGCTTACATAATAGCATAGTAATGAAGATGGAGAAGATGGCAAGCCTAAACATTGAAGCACGGCTCTTGGTTGGTATTTCATTCCATAGCCAAGAGTGTTGGTGTAGGCTCTCAACTTCTCTACTAGCTTGGAGAAGAGATGGAGCTCTTGCACTTTGCACTTCACACAATGAGAGTGTGTGTGGGAGAAAATACCCCCCAAGCTAGCCCCCTTCTTGCTTTGGTCGACTTTCCCTTGTAGCTCATTGGACCCCTGCAAGCCTGGCTAATCACATGCAGAGTGCATTACAAACAACAAGGGTAGTCTTGGGACAAGTGTCCCCCTTTCCTCTTTGAGAGAGAGGGCTTGATAAATGCAAAAACAATTAATTAAATTAGCTAATTTATCATTGGACCCCTTGGGAGGCCAACCTATAGGCTTTAGACACCATGAGGGCAACATGAAGAGGAGCTTGACAAGTGTCCTAAATGCTTTCTTTGTACCAAGTTTGCCTTGTGTGAGAGTGTGTGTGTGTGTTCTCTCTCTAGCCCCTTCTTGTAGGGCTCGCCCCCTCCTTGTAGGGATTTTTTTGTTGACTTTGTGGAACACCTTACCCTCAAGCACCTTAGTTAGCAAACATGACAAAGCACCTCAAGCTTGGGTAATGTTCCCGCAAGCATCTTTAGCTCACTAGTCGGCAAGCATGACAAGCACCTCAAGCATCTTAGTTGACAAGCATGACAAGCACCTCAATCACCTTAGTCAACAAGCACAACAAGCACCTCAAGCTTGGGCCGGGTTCCCACCTCAAGCTCAACCCTAGCTTACCTAAGGCCAAATGAATTTTAACACTAAACTTTGGAGGTCTTTAATGAAGCTAACCCTAAGATCTTTTAAGCTCCATTGGCTAACCTTTCTCTTTGATATATCATCTCTCATTTGGGCCCCTTTACCATTGGCCCCATGTCAAAATAGACCCAAAAACACATGTCTATATTCTAACCCTTTTTCTCGTCTATTCTTCCATATTAAATGATCAGTTTAATATGAGAAAATAATTTGGGTTGGTTAGATATTAGATTTTTATGACATTACCTCTCTCTTCAAATCATAGTCATCCTCAACTATGAGGTAGAAAAGATAAAGCCTTAATAATTAGTCAATGTGTCGTAGCGGGTAGAGGATCCCTTTTTACCCTACGACATCATTCCAAGATGGATGACTAATCCATTTGGTGCTTGGGAGACATAGTTGCGGCAAGCATGTCTGCTCTTTAGTCCATTTCATTCTCCCAAAGTAGAGTGACAAATTCTACTTGGTGTTTGAGAGACGTCGTCACTATTGTAGTGTTGGAATTAGGGTTGCAGAGAAACACACACAGCTTGGAGAAGACGAAGGAAGCTCAAGGCACACAATACAGAGTGTGTTACTTAGTGTGCAATGGAAAGATAGATAGCCCTAGAGTGATGGGCGTATATACAATGCACGGGGGAAAAAATCTCCTAAAGAGGGAAAAAATGCCCCGACGGTCCCAGTGCGTTCACACACATCACTACCACATGTATATGGTAACAAATCCCCCCTAGAGTGATGCGGTGAACGAGAGCTGGCACATGAGTTAAGGGAAGTGCCATGCCCTGAGGACAGGATCAGTCCACAAAGGGGAGTAAGCCCAAAGCTTTGCGGAAAGCTTCAAGCTTCTCACGAGACAATGCCTTTGTGAAAAGATCTGCAAGGTTGTCCTGTGTTGGCACATAAGCCAAGCTGATCTCTCTTGCTGAGAGCCTCTCCCTGACATAGTGGTAATGCACCTCAATGTGCTTTGTGCGAGCATGAAAAACTGGGTTCCTCGCAACTGCCAATGCGCTCTGACTGTCAGTGTAGATAGTGTTGGCAGTGTCCTGTCCAACACCCAAATCAGCCAAAGGCGTCTGAGCCATACACACTTAACCGTAGCTGTGAAGACTGCCCTGTACTCAGCCTCACAACTCGAAGTGGCCACAGTAGGTTGCTTCTTGCTCAACCATGATATACATGAACTTCCAAGCATGAAACAAAAACCACTTGTGGACACTCGCGTGTCAAAACAACCAGCCCAATCTGAGTCTGAAAAAGCATGTAGGTCTGGCGGCAATGATCCCCCCTTGGGATAAGACAAGCAAAGATGTAAAGTGCCACTAAGGTAGCGGAAAATCCTCTTGACAGCCTGCCAATTCTTAGACCCTGGGCTATGCATAAATTTGCTGACCTGTGAGACTGCAAACTGAATATCTAGCCTCGTGTTGCATACATAAATGAGGCAGCCAACAGCAGTTTGGTAAAGAGTGACATCAGCAGGATCGCCAGCATCATGTAGACTCAACTTCAAACCTGTTTCCATGGGAGTGGCAATAGGTTTGCAATCCTCAAGTCCAAACTTACATAGCAATGTCTCTATGTAACTTTTCAGACATAAGGCAATACCACCATCACACTGCTTAAACTGTATACCCAAATAATGATGCAACAGCCCCAAATCTTTCATCTTGAAAGTAGCATTCAAATCAGCCTTAAATTCAGCAATATGTCTCTTATTTGGTCCAGTGATCAGCAAATCATCAACATAAAGAACCACGATGAGAAATACATCACCCTCACGCTTTACATACAATGTGCTTTCTGTTGGACTGTTACGAAAGCCTTGTTTGACCAAATGAGTGTCAGCTTTCTCATACCAAGCACGAGGAGATTGCTTCAACCCATACAAAGCCTTGTTACATTTTCACACTTTGTCCTCTTGTCGTTTTATGACAAAACCACGAGGCTGCGTTACATAAACTTCCTCAAATATGTCACCATTCAAGAAAGCAGTAACAATGTCTGATTGATGTACATCCCAACCAAAATGAGCTGCCAATGCACATAGAAAATGCACAGTAGTCATACGACAAGTGGGAGCAAAAGTCTCTTCATAATCTATACCTTTTTGCTGTGCATAACCCTTTGCAACAAGTCGAGCCTTATGGCGATCGATCTCACCATCCGGCTTGCGTTTCAACTTGTAAACCCACTTCGTACCAATGGCCTTTTTGCCAGGAGGCAAATCACATAAAGTCCATGTGTCATTTTCTATAAGTGCATCATATTCTGATTGCATGGCAGCCATCCAATTTTCTGAATTTTGTGCTTCATCAAAATCCAGAGGCTCCTCAACATCCTCTAAGCTAGACACAGCCAAAGCATAACAATCTGATGCATAAGATGCATGGCGAGAGCCTGAACGAGTACAACTAGACAAAGGTGCATCCAATTTACTGTCACA
Organism: Adiantum capillus-veneris; assembly: GCF_014529385.1. Lineage (NCBI taxonomy): Eukaryota > Viridiplantae > Streptophyta > Polypodiopsida > Polypodiales > Pteridaceae > Adiantum > Adiantum capillus-veneris. Next base: position 51,293,484 of record NC_140951.1, on the reverse strand, counting down.
CAAAGTGTGCACCAGCCATTTTGGCATACCTCTAGGTTGCTCATTTTCAGCCCTTTCCTCATCGAGTACATCATGTACATCTGCATCAGTAATAGGCTGATCTAAAACATTTTCAGAAACCCCCATAGGCTGTACATTTACCTCATTGGAACTTACATTCGTATTTCCACCACTGAAAAGAGGCAACAAAGTGTCATAAATGTCCTGTGAGCTTACATTACTGTCTCTAGTACATGACAACAAGGGCTGAATAGAATCTTCCACAAACACTACATCCCGAGAAACCAGAATACATTTTGTTTGAGGATGATACAACCTATAACCTTTGCTTTCAGCATTATAACCAACAAAAATACATTTGACAGCCTTATCATCCAAATTTTTGCGCTGCACTTGTGGCACCAAAGCATATGCCAAACAGCCAAAAACACGCATGTGCTCAATAGAAGGCTTTCTATCATGCCATTCTTCATATGGAGTAATAGACTGCAAAGCTTTCGTAGGACACCTGTTTAGTACATAAGTGGCACACATAATGGCCTCAAGCCAAAAAGAATGCGGAAAAGCTTGACTTTTGACCATACATTGTGCCATTTCCGTCAGTGACCTGTTTTTCCTCTCAGCAACACCATTTTGCTGGGGTGTATAAGGCACTGTACATTGGTGTTTTATCCCACGACTGGCCAGAAATGCATTAAATTCATGAGACATATACTCCCCCCCTCGATCGGAATGGAGGGTGCCCGTAGTACATTTCGAGACATTTTCAGCCATAGCCAGAAATTGTTTGAAGCACATAAAAACTTCGGACTTCGCTTTAAGTGGAAATACCCATGCATGCCTGGAGTAATCATCAATGAAAGTCACGAAGTACAGGTAATTGCCCAAGGACGGAGTTTGCATGGGCCCACAAACATCACTATGCACAAGCTGCAACCTGCATGTGGCCCGAACTGAACCATCCTCTGGAAATTTAGAACGCTGCATCTTACCCAAAATACAGCCTTCACAAACATGTTTGACAGGTGCTTCAAGAGGCGGCAAAGAAGCAACCATATCAGATTTCTGCAAACGCAGCAAACTGGCAAAATTCAGATGACCAAAACGTGAAGTCGCGGAGCAGAGCGTGGGTCGACTCTCTCTCACACACACACAGTGAGCTTACACAGTACAGTACGCAGAGAACTGTTAGAAGGGTTATCTCCCAATTCCTTAGTATTCACAAAGTATAAGTTAGTATATACAAAGAGTTAGAGGTAAGTGAGTTAGGCGGGCGGCCGGCCATATCCGCATAAGAGGCCACTTGGGCTTTAATCCCAACAACCTCCCACTTAAAGTCCAATGTGGCACTTTAAGTAACTGTAAATCTATGAACATAAATGTACAAAGATTTACATGGCTGCCATCTATCCAATGCCCAATAACTCACGACAATGCACAAAGCCCTCTCCTGGAAGTCCCTTTGTGAGTAGATCAGCAGGATTGTCCTTGGTGTGGATCTTCAGCAGTTGTATCTGCTTGTCTTCAAGTACTTCCCTAATGAAGTGATATTTCACATCAATATGCTTAGTCTTCGAATGGAACACTGGATTCTTTGCCAATTGTATAGCACTTTGACTATCACAATATAACTCTGGCATATCTGCATTGATTCCCAAGTCTGCAACCAATCTACCAAGCCAAATAGCTTCTTTGCATGCCTCATTTGCTGCAACATATTCAGCTTCAGTAGTAGACTGTGTAACACAATCTTGTAATCGAGATCGCCATGATATGGCACCTCCAGCCAATGTAAAGACATAGCCTGATGTAGATCTCCTCTTATCCAAGTCTCCTGCATAATTTGAGTCAGTGTATCCTCTGACACTCAAATCCTGACTCCCATAGCATATGCGCATACTCTTTGTATGTTTTAAGTATCTCATGATACCTTTCACTGCCTCCCAATGTTTCTTGTCGGGATTTGACATATATCTGCTAACCACTCCCACTGCAAATGCAATATCCGGACGTGTAGCAATCATTGCATACATCAAACTACCCACTGCAGACGCATATGGAATCTTATCCATTTCAGCCTTTTTTTCCTCAGACACAGAACAATCTTGTTTGCTAAGTTTCACATATGGTGGCAATGGAACACTCAATGCCTTTCCCTTCTCCATATTGAAACGTTGCAAAACCTTGTCAATATACTCTGTTTGAGATAACCAAATCAACTTCTTTGATCTGTCTCTCTCAATGCGCATACCAAGTATATGACTTGCCTCACCCATGTCTTTCATGTCAAACGATTTTGCCATCTTTGACTTCAAAGCTGAAATTTCTTCCAAGTGTTTGCCAGCAATCAACATGTCATCCACATACAAAATAAGGATCAGCCAACTGCCATCCTTAGCCTTCGTTGTATATAGACAGTGATCGAACTCACTACGTTTGTAGCCTTGAGAAAGCATAAACTGGTGGAACTTATAGTACCATGCCCTCGGTGATTGTTTTAAGCCATAAAGACTCTTTAACAACTGGCATACCAAATGTTCCATGCCTTTCTCAACAAACCCTTCTGGCTGCTGCATGTAAATTTCCACATCTAAATCACCATGCAAGAACGCTGTCTTGACATCCATTTGGTGCAACACCAAATCCAATATAGCAACCAATGCAAGAAAGCATCTCAATGTAGTCATCTTGACCACTGGAGAGAAGACTTCATCAAAGTCAATGCCTTGTTCTTGCTTAAAGCCCTTGGCAACAAGCCTTGCTTTGTACTGTGGCTGACTATCATGAGCGGTGATCTTATACCTGTAAACCCATTTACAAGGTAGAGCCTTTTTGCCCTGTGGTAATTTAACCAACTTCCATGTCTGGTTTTTATGCAGAGCTGTCATCTCTGACTGCATGGCCAACTGCCATTTTTTCGAGTCAACCACTTGTAATGCTTCCTTGTAACAAGATGGTTCTCCGCAATCTGTGAGCATGACATAATTTAGAGATGGCACATAACGATTAGGTGGTTGGGAGACACGCTTAGAACGTCTCACCACAACTGATTCTGCCTCTCTAGCCACTGTAGGCTGTTCCTGAGCCTGACCATGCTGTCTTGATGTGCTAGCACTAGGTCCATCTTCCCTGAAGACAACTCTTCTGATCTCCTCTGTCTTCTCTGGCTTAGCGTGAAACTTGGCTTCATTGAAATGCACATCATTGCTACGAATAAGCTTTCTGGACTCAGGATCCCAAAGCCGGTAACCCATCTCGCCCGATTCTCCGTAGCCAAGAAATATACACTTCTTGCTCTTTGGTTCTAACTTATTTCTGAACTCCTTAGGAATATGGCTATAAGCTTCACAACCAAAGACTCTGAGATGCTTATATGAAGGTGCCTTGCCTGTCCATAGCATCTCGGCCACTGCACTCTTATCCAGAACCCTACTAGGAGACCTGTTGATCAAATGGACTGCTGTAGCCACTGCTTCCGCCCAAAATCCATCAGGCAACTCAGCATTTGACAACATGCTTCTGACCTTCTCTTGTATGGTCCTATTCATACGTTCTGCAACCCCATTCTGTGAAGGATTATATGGTGCAGTAAGTTCCCGCTTAATCCCTTTTGCTTCACAAAAGTCTTGAAAAGCTTTGGAAACGTACTCTCCACCATTGTCAGTTCTCAAGCACTTCAGCTTCTGACCACTCTGATTCTCCACCAACTGCAAGAATGTCTTAAAGACCTTGTGCTTCAAGAAGTAAACCCATACTTTGCGAGAATAGTCATCTATGAATGTACAAAAGTACGTTGCTCCCCCTAGTGACAAACTAGGCATTGGTCCGCATAGGTCACTGTGTACAAGAGCTAACCGTTCGTCCCTACGATTCCTCTTTGATCTGTGCGGTTCCTGTGTTTGCTTACCATAAACACAATGCTCACAAAACTCGAAATCTTGAAATGAAAATCCAGGCAAATAACCATAATGAGAAAGTATTTCCATTCCTCTTTTTGACATATGTCCCAACCTACGATGCCACAGTGACACACTTGGCTGCTCAATCACATTAATTACATGGTTTTTAACCTCTGAAACATGTAAAGTGTACAGAGTTCCTGACTTGCTGCCATGTGCTACAGTCATCGAACCTTTGGAGATCTTCCAAGCGCTGTTCCCAAAAACTGTCACATAACCCGCATCATCCAACTTCCCTGTACTAATCAAGCTCTTTCGGATTGCTGGAACATGTCTGACATTCTTGAGCCATAAAGAAGAGCCATTCTGAAACTTCAACTGCACATCTCCCACTCCAAGTATGTCACAAACCTGCTCATTGCCAAGTCTGACATAATCTTTAGTAGCCACATATGATGTAAACCACTCTTTGTGCGGAGAAACATGTAAAGATGCCCCTGAGTCGATAATCCAATCACTCATAGCATGTCCATCCTCTGTAGTCAAGAAAACAGAATCAAAATTGCTTGTAAGGAAGATGTCACCAGCTACTATACCAGAATCACTGTCTGAACCAGATCCTGTGACATTCACCTCTTCAATCTTCACTGAACTCTTCTTTTCATCTTGCTCAGAACTCTTTGTTTTGCCTTTTTCTTGTTTCCACTTCGTACAGTTTCGCTTCATGTGACCCTTCTTGCCATAATGGTAGCATTCTATGTCATCCTTTGACTTCGAATCACGAGACTTACTTCGGTTTTGTGCCTTCTTACCCTTCTTCTCTTTAAACTGTTGTCTCCCTTGAACGACCAAAGCACTATTGCCTTTGCCTTTGTCAATGTTCTTCCTGTTCACTTCCTCTGTGAACAAGCTGCCTTCTACATTGGCACTCATAAGACCTTCTGGCGTGACAGAATTACTTAACGCTGTACGAAAAGTATCCCAACTGTCTGGCAAAGTGATTAAGAGAAACATAGCCTTCACTGAATCTGGAAAGACTATCTCCTGTTCTGTTAACTGGCTGAAAATTGAGTGAAATTCATTCAGATGATTTGACATGGCTGTCCCTTCCTTCATCTTCAAATCCACCAATTTCTTTAGCCAGTAAATCTGAGAAGCAGCACTTTGTTTCTCGTACATATCACATAGCTTTTGCCATACGCCATACGCTGTAGTCTCTTCTGCTACGTTGAAGTAAACATTTTCTGCCAGTGTCAGCATGATTGTGGAACAAGCTAACTCGTCAAGCTCTTCCCACTCATCTTGAGCCATAAATTCTGGTCTCTCCCCTTTGAGCTTCAGTGGCTTCACTTGTTTTTTCTGCACCAAAACCTGCCAAATCTGCTTCTTCCAGAATGGAAAGTTTGTGCCATCCAGCTTCTTTATGTTGTAAAGAGTCTCACTTTGAGAAGATGCCATATCTGCCAAACTGTTTACTCCTGAGAAAAATCCGGCAGAGTTTCCCCTGTAAACTGGCCTCTGTACACAATAAACAAGCTGTAATCAACAAGCTGAACACCTCTCCTCAGGAACTGTCAGTATTTTGAAAATTTTTGACAGAGTCTCCCCTGTAAACTGAGCTCTGGGAACCAAAAGATAGCTCAAAAAACAATCATAAATAGCTGACCAGTGACAAATCCTGTAAGCATACACTGTCTCCTCTCTGGGCGATGACAGAACCTGTATCTGTCTCAAGACTGAACCCTGAACAATGCCTCAACGGCCTGACGCATAAGATGCAATCCAGTGTCTACACAAAGTCATACATCCTAAGGGATAAAAGTCACCGAAGAAGATGCGTGTAGAGGGGAACTCCAGCAACCTAATCCACCTCACACTGGGTAACCCAGCCCCCAGTGCTTGGCTTCAAAAAAACCTCACACACGACCCTCTCAGATGGCTCAGCAAACTGCCCAGAACTAGCATACATCCTATAATAGACCAATCACTGTCCTATGACCGCTGCGGCGGTCTGTCTGCTAGTGTGACTCACAACTAGCAGACCCACAATCACAGTACATCAATCTGCAATACATGTCAGTGGTGTCAAGCCGTCGTATGGCCACACCTCCCCTGCAACCTGGCAAGCACAAGAAGTATCAATGCAGACTGCAATATATATATCTGATGATATATATGTGTACCTGGTCTATAGATGATGCTCTGATACCAATTGAAGTCGCGGAGCGGAGCGTGGGTCGACTCTCTCACACACACACACAGTGAGCTTACACAGTACAATACGCAGAGAACTGTTAGAAGGGTTATCTCCCAATTCCTTAGTATTCACAAAGTATAAGTTAGTATATACAAAGAGTTAGAGGTAAGTGAGTTAGGCGGGCGGCCGGCCATATCCGCATAAGAGGCCACTTGGGCTTTAATCCCAACAAAACGTGCATGCCAAAGTTTTGCATCTAAAATAGCCCTTGAATCTGCAACAGCATTTGCAAAATTTTGTCCACACTTGTCATACAAAGTGAGCTTATACAGCCCACAACACAAAAGGCCAGATGCAACAATTTCATCACCAAAACTGAGATCATGAACTGTACATTTGTCATCCACAAATTTGACTACAAGTCCAAGTCTAGCAAGTGCGGATACAGACAAGAGATTCTTCTTGATCCCAGGTACATAAAGTGCATCAACAAGTGTGAAGGAACTGCCATTAGCAGCAGTGAGCACAATCCTTCCAACTCCCTGAACTGGATAAGAGGCGTTGTTGGCACAAGTGACTGAATTCCCATGAGGGACAGACTCGAGAGAGGTAAACAATTCACGATGTGAGGTAATGTGCTTTGTAGCACCACTGTCGAAATACCACACATTTGAATCTGCAGCAACTGACAAGCATGCATCATGGACAATAGGATTGTAAGTGCACTCTGCACTAAAAGCCCATTCTGCATCAACATCAGCAACACAGTCTCCTTTCACAGAAGACTCAACAATGGCTGCATTTGTAGTGGAACCAACATTTGCAGTGGAACCACCCTCTTTCTTCTTAGCCTCTTTGGCCTTCAACTTAGGACACGACTTGATCAAGTGATCAATGGCTTTACAATAATGGTAGCGCATCTTCTTTTTGCCCTTATCACCAGAATTGCCAGACGAAGTACTGCCAGTAGAAGCATTAGGAGCAGAATTTTTGCCACTCGTAGCAGAACCATAAGAAGTGGCTGCATTACTGTTACCACCCTTTCTTTGAGAAGCAATAAAAGCCTGTTCAACTGCACGCTGCCTAGTCCTATTTTTTCTAGAAAGTGACTCTTGCAACAGCAATGTGCATAATGCATCAAACTTGACAACTTCAGGATTTCCTTGGGTCATCAGTCTCCAAGTACTAGCAAAAGTCTGGTAGGAATCTGGTAAGGCATCAAGAATAGTTTGCACAAGGGAACTGTCTGAAATGACTTCACCTGCAGAAATAAGCTGCTCATTGATATCCTTGACACTAGCAAGGAAAGTGTCCATATCATCTTCCTCATGCATAATCTTCGACTCCAGCTCTTTACGCAGCAAAGCAATTTTAGCCTCATTGCGGCTTGCATAAAGACCTGCTAAAATATCCCAAGCCTGTTTTACAGATTTTGCTGAACGGATGTGAGGAACAACGATGCGCTTCACAGACAACACAATCAATCCATGAGCTTGCGCATCCTTAACATCCCAACGAGCTTGTTCTACCATAGGCAAAAAAACTCTAACAGCTAGAATCCTTGCAGCAAGACCTGCAACATCCTCAACATCGCCTACATGCTCAGAACCAGGACGTACATCAATGCCCTGCACAATGTTCCAGACACCCTTTGACACAAGAACATGTTGCATCATATAAGCCCACATAGGGTAGTTGTCCCCATCCAACCTATCCTCAACAACAAACATCTTGAACACATCTGTGTTGTTGTTGTCAGCCATGGTAAATGTTGCACCTGATGTGAAAACTTCCCAAAAATAGGAGAAACGGATCGGGAACAACCTGTGCTATATAGCACAAACCGTAGAAGACTATAAGGCACCTGCTATGCAGAAAACGGCACTGACAGAAATTCTGCACAAAATGACGAAATAGCTTGTGCAGTACTGTCTGTAGTGGAAACGGAGGCCGAAATGAGCCCAAATCAAAATTCTGAGCAGAC